>NW_007360322.1:2409069-2411866 GCF_000271585.1 Trametes versicolor FP-101664 SS1 | reverse complement strand
AGACTGCATGCAGAATGGATTTCGTACAACACATCCCACTTCACCGACATGCCTTGCACCGAGCAGATCACCTTGTATACGACCACGGTCAGTTGTTCTCGTTGAGGGTTATAGAAACTCTGTGTCTGACCTACCACTCTACTAGTTCTCGCCGTACGGCCATCGGGTCTGTCCCAACAGTTGGCATGGATGTTGCACATGTCCTCACTAACGCGAACTCCTGGTAGGCGCATATTGCTCTCGAAGAGGCGGGCGCGGAGTACACCCTCTGCCAAATAAACGTCCATCGCGACAAGCCGGAATGGTACAAGCGTGTCAATCCGCTCGGAAAGGTGCAGATATCCCCGCACAATCTCCTACTCCCATCACCCACTCACCTCTTTGCGTCCCAGGTCCCCGCCATCACTTTCGGAGGTCCACAGGTCCCGCCCGACGAGCCCTCCCCGGAGTCCGAGAAGCTCGTAGAGTCACTCGCGCTGCTCGAGTTCGTCGCCGACGTCTTCCCAGAAGCAAAGCTCCTCCCCGCATCCCCCGTCCAGCGCGCCCGCGCCCGCGCGTTCATCGCCATCTACCAGAACTACCTGCACGACCAGTTCCGCGACGCGTTCTTCCGCGGAGAGCCGGTCGGGCCCTTCCTCCAGGCGCTCGAGACGCTGCAGAGCGCGCTGCCGCCCGCGGGATTCGCGGTGGGCGAGTGGTCGCTCGCGGAGGCGGCGGTCGCGCCGTTCCTCGCGCGCATGATGTTGTATCTTGACGCGGGGCTGGGGAAGTACAGCGAGGCGGACGGGGAGACCATGCGGGCGGCGCTGGCGAGCGAGCGGTTTGCGCGCATTAGTCAGTATGTGCGGGATATACGTGCGCGCGCGAGTTTCGTGAAGTCGTGGGGCGGGGATGTGAGTGCTGCGCTTTCGTTTGGCCTCTCCTAGTGTTGGCTGACCTCTGGCGATGAATGCGATTTTACAGGATGTGCAACTCGAGGCGGCGAAGGCTATCCCGATGCTGCGACGACCGGCGTAGAGGATATCTTGAGTCAGATTGTATGATAGCATGACTATAATGTGAACACCACCACTCAACAATTTTCATCTCTACGGGTCTGCATAAACTGAGTGGTATTTATACCGAACGCTGGAGACCTATTTCGGGGCAAAACTTGTATATGGTGGCTGTGATCGTAGAATGAATACTTATCAAGGACCGCACGAGTAATTTCATAAGTTGGCCCCGCCTTCTCGCTCTGAATGCCTGCTGAGTTAATAATGGGGGTATATAGAGCAACGCACTCGAAATTATGGAAGGAGCCTTGCGCTTGCGGTAGTGAGACGCAGTCTGAGAAAAGGAAATCCATTTGCGCGGATTCAGACAAGCGCCTAAAGTGCGTAGCTGCAACTCCGCTCCCCTAAGCCATAACCCCCATCTTGTCTCCAATCTATTTCATGAGTGGACTCTCGACGCATTCAATTGCTCTCCATTTTCAAACATCTATGCTAAGCTGTGATGCCAGACACACTAGAGCTAGACGCTGTGCAGAAACCGCCCAGACAAGTCGATATCACTGCGGTATCCATCAGCGCATCGCTGCAACAGTTTGCAAGAAGATCCTCGGGCCGTATGTGGCTTCAGGAGCATTCTCGTGCGCGTGGCTTCAAGCAGGACACGCTGCAAGTGGGGTGGGGGCGACGGAATAAGAATGGGCCTCGCAGCTTTCTCGGGGGGACACGATTGCCTTCTGGATGGTACGTCGTCTTCTGGCGCGGTTGACCGCGTGCCAAGCTCTCGCACCTCCGAATCTATGGACGACACCGCCGTATGCACATCAAAACATCTGACCGGTCTGGTGTCCTCTTCTGTCGTCAAGCATGCATATATTCAGCTTTGTTGGACGCATCGCCACGCCAAGGGGATCGTCAGCCGCTTTCCTTTCGCCCCCTCCACCGGTGGATGTGGTACGACGCTGCTGGAATATGAAGAGAGCATGAAGAAATTATAGACTGCTGGTATGGGGTTGTTGACTGGAGAGTACGTTGAACGGTGAGGCTGACGGCCTCCGGCGCGCGTTCGCGGGCTGTTGCATAAGCTCACGGCAGAGTTCACGGCAAGACGCGAAGACGGACTATTTCGGGCGACCGATCGTGTGCCCGCCGCTGGAGGCGGACACAGTATGTACAGCATGGGCGGGTTTCCCATCGCTAATATACGCCGTTCAACATTCCCGGCTTTGCCTCTTCCTCCCTCCCTCTGCACCGTCTCCGGCTCGCCTGCTGCGCGCCCCTCCAAGGGCTGCTCAAACGCGCCCCGCTTAACAATCTTTTAACAACTCATGTCTGGCGACTTCAACCCTTACGGCCTACCGCCATCCGCGGGGGGCTCCCAAGCCACTCTCCGCGGCGAGTCACCTTATTTACGCCCGGCGGAGAACAACCTGCCAAAGGAGTCTCTCACGTCAATCCCCCGCGAGTTCGCCCCCTTGCTACAAGAGCAACCAGCCCCGTACAACAGCAGCCCGCTCGCCGGCAAGGAGTCCGAGAGCGGGTACCTGACAGATCCACGGCCCGCGAAGCGCCCTTTCTACAAGACTCTCTGGTTCTGGATCGCCGCGATTATCATCGTCGCCGCGGCCGTCGTCCTTCCTGTCTACTTCGTGGTCATCAGGCCGAAGCATGATAGCAAGACCAGTTCGGGCAGCGCCGCCACCGCGTCGAACTCGACTGGCACGACACCGACGACAGGGAGCGCTCAGGCGCTCGTTCAGTTTGGCGGCGACGGGAGCACGGTCACCAAGGATGACGGAACGACG
>NW_007360322.1:2172652-2409049 GCF_000271585.1 Trametes versicolor FP-101664 SS1 | reverse complement strand
GTACAGCATGGGCGGGTTTCCCATCGCTAATATACGCCGTTCAACATTCCCGGCTTTGCCTCTTCCTCCCTCCCTCTGCACCGTCTCCGGCTCGCCTGCTGCGCGCCCCTCCAAGGGCTGCTCAAACGCGCCCCGCTTAACAATCTTTTAACAACTCATGTCTGGCGACTTCAACCCCTACGGCCTGCCGCCATCCGCGGGGGGCTCCCAAGCCACTCTCCGCGGCGAGTCACCTTATTTACGCCCGGCGGAGAACAACCTGCCAAAGGAGTCTCTCACGTCAATCCCCCGCGAGTTCGCCCCCTTGCTACAAGAGCAACCAGCCCCGTACAACAGCAGCCCGCTCGCCGGCAAGGAGTCCGAGAGCGGGTACCTGACAGATCCACGGCCCGCGAAGCGCCCTTTCTACAAGACTCTCTGGTTCTGGATCGCCGCGATTATCATCGTCGCCGCGGCCGTCGTCCTTCCTGTCTACTTCGTGGTCATCAGGCCGAAGCATGATAGCAAGACCAGTTCGGGCAGCGCCGCCACCGCGTCGAACTCGACTGGCACGACACCGACGACAGGGAGCGCTCAGGCGCTCGTTCAGTTTGGCGGCGACGGGAGCACGGTCACCAAGGATGACGGAACGACGTTCATTTACAACAACACATTCGGCGGATACTGTGAGCACCTTTTCCCATCTGCTTGTGCACTCGCAGAACATCAGTCTCCCGTCGGGCCGGCTATGCAGCCTTGCCCCGTTGCAATTCACGGCCCAGTCTCATCCCTCTCGGATACACACCGGGATACTAGTGCGTGCAGGTCGGCAGAAGGCTAGTGTAGCTGGAGGATGTAGGCCAGAGGAGCTCGCTGTGCGGGGGGCCGGCCCTGCAAGGCTTGCGCCAAATCGCGGCATGTGTCTTGCAAGGCCGATGTGCATGTCAAAGTGCTCGCCCATTGGTGGTCGAGGGAACCTGAAGCCTCTACATGCTCCGGTTCCTCAAAATAGATCGGCCATGGGGCCGAGCTTTCCGGTGATACTACGACGCCCAAGGTGGCACGAGTGGTGCGACTAAATGAATGGGCGCGCATCGCTGTGACACAGACATAGTGCTCATCGTCTTTTTGCGTGTCCACAGGGGTATCTAACGCCGAGGACCCCTACGACAACTCCGCACGCCCAAATTCGTGGACGCCTCCGCTTAATCAGAGCTGGCGCTGGGGCGAGGACCGCATCAACGGCGTGAATCTCGGTGGACTCTTCGTTCCCGAGCCCTTCATCGTCCCGGAGCTGTTTGAGACCAACCCGGGCGCGGTGGACGAGTGGACGCTCTCTACAATCCTCGCGGGCAAGGGTCAGCTGCAGTCGGTTCTCGAGAACCACTACGACACGTTCATCACCGAAGAGGACATTGCGCAAATCGCAGGTGCGGGCCTGAACTGGATACGCGTCCCGATTCCCTTCTGGGCGATCGAGACTTGGACAGATGTCGGTGTGGACGGGTCGGGCCAGACTGTGGCAGAGCCCTTCTTGGCTAGGGTGTGCTGGAAGTGAGTTGCGTTTATCTTTTTCGAGGTCGTGTACTAACCAGCATGGCGAAGATACATCCTTCGTCTCATTGGCTGGGCACGCAAGTACGGCCTGCGCGTTTTGCTTGACCTCCACACCATTCCTGGTTCACAAAATGGTGAGTATATGCGTCGTTCTCGTTGTGTCCCATCCTGACAAACATGTTCAGGATACAACCACTCTGGCAAGCTTGGGTCGTTGAACTGGCTCAATGGACCTATGGGTCTTGCTAACGCTGAGCGCTCTCTGGACTACATCCGAACCATCGTCGAGTTCATCTCCCAGGTAGGCCAATACTTCCGTGTCCCCAAAACACATCTAATCGCGCATATAGCCCGAATACAAGGACGTCGTCCAAATATTCGGTATTCTCAACGAGCCCTTCCTTCCTACCATTGGCCGCGCCCCCATCGAGTCATTGTAAGCACATGGTCGCATGGTATCTGCTGCGCTAGAAGCTGACATACATGTGTTATACCCTCTGCCCACAGCTACCTCCGGGTCTACGAGATGGTTCGCGAGATCACGGGCACGGGCGAAGGCAACGGCCCGATGATCTCCTTCCACGACGGCTTCGACGCGCTTAAGAACTGGGCGAATTTCCTCCCCGGCGCGGACCGCATTGTCATCGGTATGTCTTCTCGTGCATGCGGTCTGTTGTGGGGCCTATCTAACCCCCCATCCTCCGCGCACCAGATGATCACCCGTACTTTGCGTTCGATGGTCAGCCGAACAGGGAACCTGTAAACATCACTGCGGACGGCGGTGACGGTACACAGCTGGGCGGAAAGTGGCCGCTTCAGGCGTGCAACGCGTGGGGCGCAAACATGAACACCAGGTCAGTCCCCATTGCGCGCTTGCTTTTCCATCTGCTGACCACGGTCTTACACTCCCAGCCGCGCGAACTTCGGTATTTCCGTCGCGGGCGAGTTCAGCAACGCAATCAACGACTGTGGTCTTTGGGTCATCGGAATCGGCGTAAAGCCCAACTACGGCCCCGACTGCGGGTACTGGGCAGACGCTTCGCAGTGGTCGGACGCAAACAAACAGGGTCTGCTCAACTTTGCGCTCGCCTCTATGGACGCGCTCGGCGACTTCTTCTTCTGGACTTGGAAGATCGGCGCGTCGACCACCACGAACACCGTGCAAGCACCACTGTGGTCGTACAAGCTCGGCCTCGAGAACGGCTGGATGCCCAAGGACCCGCGTTCCGCGCGCGGCATGTGCGAAAGCCTCGGCGTCACCCCGCAGCCATTCAACGGACCCTTCCAGCCATGGCAGACGGGTGGCGCGGGTGCGGGCACGATCGCGCCTGCTGCGACAGCAAGCATTCAGCAGTGGCCGCCCACCCTTCAGAACGTCCCGACAGGCGGCGCCTCCGCGTTGCCGCAGTACACGAGCCTTGCCACGCCCGTCACGCTCCCTCCGCTGACGCCGACCGCCACCGCGAGCGTCACAGTGACTGCTACGGCGGGCAACGGCTGGTTCGACGCGCAGGACACCGCGCCCGCGGTGACCCCTATCTCGGGCTGTGCGTACCCCGACGCGTGGGACGCCATCGGCGCGCAGGTGCCGCTCTCGGGCTGCCTCCCTGGCCCTACTTCGACATGATACGGGAGGAGGCGCATGGATGCTGGCGTTCGTTCGCCGTTTTCTTGACATTCGTTTACATTGGACATTTTGGACTTTATACCCCTTTATAATTATTCGGGTTTCGGTGCTGCATTTTGTCATGTGGTTGCTTGCTTCCAGCACACGTCGAACACTGCCGGCGCCGCACGAGATGTACTTACGAGAAGATATTGTGAATCGAACAGTATGCGCAGCGGTCGCGTTCAAGGATGGCGCGTCGCTCAGGTGTCTCCGCGCCGCCACCGGAAGGACCGAGTGCTGGCTGGTGTTCTCAATCAGACTCCAAGAAAGACAGCAAAGATATCATGACAAATGCTAGCACGACCGCTGTGGTCATTATGGTATATTATACATGGTGGGTATGATTACAGGCCTCGCGCATAGCATGCTGAGCCTAAGCTAAATTTGTGAAATGACAGTCGTGGACCGCGCCAGGTCTACCAGAAGCGCGTGCTCTCTCTAGGGAAGCCGTTTGCCAAGCGCATCATGACTGCGTTTGACGTCAATGTCGAGAACTGCGAACAGCAACGGTGCATCAGCGCAGCCCCTGCGGAAGAAGATAAACTCTAACTTACCCCGTTCCCGAGGAGTATCTGCGCCCTCTGGGCGATGAGCATGTCCACCGCCTGCGAGACATACTTCTGCTCCCAGTTGAGGACGAGGTCGCGGCTAGTCGCAATCATCTCCCACCCGCCGAGCGTCCACAGCGCGTCCTTGAGGTCGCGCAGGTACTCCGGGCGGCCGTTCGTCATGATGTACAGCCGCCGCACCCCATGCGCGGCGGAGGTCGCGCGCACCTGCGCGACCTTTGCCGTGATCTCCTGGATGGTCGGCAGGCACCGCTTGCGGTAGATCTCCACGTTCTCCGGCGTGTTGTTCCCGTACTCGGTGTGCGGGGGCACGGTGAAGGGGTCCATCATGTCCGGGAACGCGTCGACGCTCACGAAGTCTTCGGACCACATCGCGAGCGTGCGGCAGTGCGTCGCGTAGTCGCCTTTGCGCACGTGGAGCACCATGAGTCCGGGGATCGGAGCGTACCG
The DNA here is from genome assembly GCF_000271585.1 of Trametes versicolor FP-101664 SS1. Classification (NCBI taxonomy): domain Eukaryota; kingdom Fungi; phylum Basidiomycota; class Agaricomycetes; order Polyporales; family Polyporaceae; genus Trametes; species Trametes versicolor. The sequence continues at coordinate 2,404,825 of NW_007360322.1, read as the reverse complement.
CTCGGCGTTTGTGGTGTAGGACATGCTGGAGAGGTGCGGGACGACGGTGGAGGAGGGGACGAAGAGGTCGTGGTTGTTGTCGAACGCGAGCTCTACTAGTGGTGACCAGCCGAAGTGGGTGAACATCGGGGAGCGCACCAGGTCGGGCCAGATATCGAGAAGTGACGACCGGACTCCCCAGACACTGTGTGAGGATGAGCGCGACTGCATACTATGCATGCAAGGGATACGTACTCGTGGTGGCTGAATATGGGTCCCGATCCCCGTGAGGCCTGCACGCAGGGCTCCTGCATACCTTTCAAGGTGGTCGCCCACTTCTCGGTCATTTCCTGCGCAGAGTTCACATCCGAGAGCGTTGCGTGGATTCTGCTCCTATCAAGGTCGACCTTATCAGGGCAGAGTTGGTCGAAGTAGTCCTTGGTTACAGCCCGAGGCGCGAGGTCGCCGCGCGGAAATGGGTCGCCGACGATGGGTCCTGTTCACTCCTGTTTAGATTCGGTCACTTACACACAACCCAAATACGTACCATGAAGCAATACCGAGTAAGGAATCTGCGAAGGAATCATCTTGCCAGTACCCTCATAGTCGGAGTACACGGATCCGTCGTCGTTCCATGTGAAGTTGCCATATACGAAACTATACATCCCGGATCCCGTCAGCGCGTGATCGCGACCAAATGCGGGTTCCCGGAGAGACGCACCTTCTGCCGGACTTGTATGCCAAGTACGCGTTCAGAATGTGTTCCTGGACTGCATTTCCCCATCCCAGTCCTAAAATACACGAGGCGTCAGCGGTGTATTTCAAAAACAGTTTGTGCCGCGTGCGTGACGTAGCATGTCGTATGCCACACTGACCTCTTGTGTGTCCCGCAACGAAGAAGAACTTCTCATGTGGTGCAGGCTGGGTCCGACTCCAGTCCTGCTGAGGTTGTCGTAGCTCTGCCGAATGATATGCAGAGTATACAGGGGGCAGGATGTGCGGCGAGGGGGCGTGCCAATTCGCCTGATCGACCTCGGCGGTGCGTAATGGGGGTAAGCGCCGCGGCAAAAATGCGTCGGCGTGTCTAACGAGAACGTAGCCCGTTATAATTAACGTGAAGCCCACTACGATTGTCAGCTGGCGGCCTTTGGCGGGGTGCCGATAGTCAAGACGGTCGAACATTCGGAGCAGGATGTGGATCGAGGGCAGGCCACAACGTCGTCGGCGTCGTCAAGACAGGGTGCGGTGGAGGAAGGATGGTGCCGAGCGTGGCGGTTCCGCGTTCGCGAAATGCGCAAGATACTGTACCATTTCGACCTAATGTTCAGCCGTTGTGACCTGTGACATGGGTGAACCACGGGCGGGAAAGTTCAGACCCCCCAAAAGCTTGTGACACACGCGAAATTTTGGTTCAAAGGCCCTCCAGCCCACCAAGAAAAATTTTGGCGCGCGTGATCTTCTGGGAGGCAAAAGTTCAGACCCCCCGGTGACCTGTGACACCCGAAGTTCAAAACCCCCTGTGACCTGTGACCTGAACATTAGGTCGAAATGGTACAGTATACTTGTGGCTTCCCATGCTGCGGGGGTGCGCTCCGCCGAGGAATTTGATCGCTCAATGTTATACGGCGCTCTTTTGCCGTGCAGCCGTGTGCCGGCAGCGGCGTGCTGTGTGTTCGCAACAGAGAAGGCACAGCCCAAAGTGCGATGTGCAGGCGCTCACCATAACCGCTTTTAACCTGGGTACGCTCGTGGAGATCGCGCAGGCATACCTACCCACATCTTCATACGCGACCTTGATTGACGGGCCGTGCAGAGCTTGGCAGCTTTTGCAGTGGTACGGCTATGTTACAGCTGGCATTCGCTCGTCAGACGGTGAGGCGAGGATACGTTAGACGCCCTCGTGTAATTTTGTAGTACGAATGGATGAGAGTGTCAGCAACCCTCTCTGTCATGGAATCGCGCCCCTTGATAGATATGGTGTTCCTGGACGAACAGTGTCGACGCAAAAATTGCGGAAAGGGGAATATCTCCTCCGGGAAGCAACGAGGCCGAAGCTAATGTTGCCCCCTGACCTCCTTGAGGGCCTACAGCATGAAGCGAATGTGACAACGCCGGCGCATCGTTGACGACGCAAGGTACCCGCATACGCCGTATTTCGCAATGGTATTTGAGCTGTCTTGATCAGTTTCCGCTGGTCGGTTAAGAGTCTATCCCCCGAGCTCTGATCATCATACTGGTGAACCACAGAAGGGCGATACGGATACGAATAGCACGGCGCGCCGCGCGGAACGTTGCCTGCTGTAACCTGTCAAGTTGTGGTGGCGCTGTTCTTGATGGCGCTCAGCAACTTTCTAAAGTCGGGTGTACCCAAGCCAGTGACCTGCATTGCCTGCCATTAGCTCGCAGTACACTGCAGAGACCCCTATCGTAACGCACCGGATCCCACCCGTCGGTGGCGGGAAACCCATCGGTGCCGCAGCCGGAGTTACTTCCTTGCGTTATATCGTTCAGCGTCCCGACGGCATCGGTCGAGTACAGAAAGGGGTTCAGAAATCCGACCGGACGGCCGCCCTCCTTGAAGATGGCGTCGTTGATGAGCGCAACTACACTCGCGACCGTGGGGCTCGCAGCGCTGGTGCCGGCCACGGGTTTGACCTGCCCATTCACGAAGACCTGGAAACCTTGCGCCTGGGCGGCGATGTCGGGAAACGCGCGCCCCGAGGCGTTGAACAGACCGGCGCTGGTATTTCCAAGGCCCTTGAGGTACCCGCTGACTGCGTCGGCTTGGTATGAAGGCCGGGGGAATATGTTAGAGAAGCTGCCCGAAGAGAACGAGACAGCAACCTCAGGGCTGAAACCGGTTGTACCGCCGACGGAGGTCACACTGCAGTCTCATCAGTCACCGACCCGGAGCTTGCTCGGACGCGAACTCACAAGGGGCAGGTGGAAGGGAACGTTGGGACGAACGTAGTACAGCCCGGCGTCGACTGGATACCAGATACACCACCGTCGCCGGCGCCGAAGAGCACGGTGGTCCCACGCGCCCCGAGCTGCGCGTAGGCGTTACACAGGTTCCTGGCGTTTCGATCACAGTTGTGGCAGATGAGGAATCAGACGCCATGCGGACTACTTGCCTTGCGAGGGCCGGAGGGACTTGATTCTCGTTGAAACCGAAGCTGGTGGTCAGAACGAACGGCACCTCGTCTTGCGCGAGCAGGTTGTTGATTATGTCGAGGAATCCGGCGGCGCCGTCGGTGTTGTTTGGACCTACAGACACGAACGTCGTCGGAATGTTCGTAGCAAGCCCAGCAGTGTACTGTATGTCCAGGCTCTATCAGGTTATGTTAGTATCGAGTTCCACTCCATCTATCCACAAGGATACATACTGCTTCCGTGGTTCCCCCGACAAAGTTGACTGTGCCTCCATCGATTGTTTTCACAGCGAAGTTTGATGAGGCCGCCTTGATGTCCTGTCGAAACTCGCCCAAGAAAGCCTAACGATTTGTTCAGAAGGGAAGGAACCCGTATCATCTAGATATCTACCTTTAGATCCGATGGCTCAGCGGACTCTCCCGCGAAGCTCGCAACGAAGAGATTGCTGCGGTTACTGGAGGCAGGTGCGGACGGAATGTTGTAGATGGACTGTAGACACTTCGGTGTGATCTGTGTCTTGCATGAGTCATCGACGGCCGCAGCGACTGCTGTTGGCGAGGACTTCTGCGAGGTCGACGTAGCCGATGCTTTCGTGCTCTTCGCCGTTGAATGTACACCCTTACGACTACCCTTTGCGGCACGAGGGTGACGGAAGGCATGCACGGCCGGTGACAGGCTTCGTGGCTCGATAAAACTACGTAGGGCCATTAACGACAGCGCAGAGGCTTGAGCGACATGACTCACGAGGTGGCAGGATGTATAACATCGATATGCTCCTTCACACTAGCGGGCAACGAGTACGACAGTGTACGGGTCACCTTGGTGCTCGTTTCCTCGTGTGCATACTCGCCGAATTGTGTGCCCAGCATGGCATTCGCTTTCGCGACCGGTATTTGCACAGTGATCCAATCTCCGGCGGCCGACGTAGCCGTAGTGGTGATGTTGTTCCTCGATAGCCATGTCTTTACTGCATTGGTGCTGTCGGGCTTTGGGGTAACGAAAGCTTGGGCCTAATCTCCTGTATCAGCTGCGGAATCGGGAAGCTGAACGATGAAACTCACTTCGGCTTTACTCAGGTGCTGGCGGTAGTTCTTGCTTCCCGGCGTGCTGACGTCATAGAGCGCTGCCTCCAGCCCGGCGGGGTCACCTTGTGCGACAGCAATGCGAAGACTGAGCAGGGCATTGGGATCGGCTTTGCCTAGATACTTGAAGCCGCTGGGAACGTCAGATCGCCGCTCGTGAACGTGAAGCTCGTCTCGCGCAGTGGGCCGGCCAAGCGCAACAGAGAATAGAGCGAAGAAAAGCAGGCCTGCTGCGACCATCTAGGCCGTGTGAAGAGTGGAGTGGTGGAAGGTTCAAGGAAGTCGTAAAGGCGGAGGGGCAGCGCGCCCGACAACGCATCGCTCACCACTTTATTGCGGGCTTGCGGTGCCAGGTACGCTGAACAGTGACTGGGCAGCAGACATCGCATCTTCGTGATGCATCACTCCTACGTGCGCGATTGTTGGGGAAGGTGAAAGGCACACGGACGCATACAACTGCACACACTCATTCGAGCTGTTCTTGAAAAGTCAAGTGTATGGGTACTCCGACGAGATACCTCGCTACTAGTGGAAACTGTGCAAAAGCAAATTAAGATGTCGATACGTACGGTTGTGTGAGAGCGAGCTCACCTTGTTGAACAGCCACCGGTCGATCAGACCTTTGCGATGGTATCAATCTCGACCATTTCTCTACATCTCAGCACCAGCGTTGTGCAAGACAGACCGTCGCAAGGCACGACATAGTAAGCGCTGAGCATAATCTAGGCTCTGTTCGTGGAGAGGAGGTGGTTGCTAGTCAAGCACACGAGGAGAGTCGTTTCGCGGACGGCGGCTCGTCGTCGTCGTGGCTGTGCAAGTGCAACTCAATATGGTAAGCGCTGTGGTTGCAGTACCTTCATCACCTCCTCGGAGTTGAAGGCCGTGTGTTTAAATTGAATAGCGAGCAATATTGGCACAGCGCATGACAGTGGGGCCTCACGCGGTAAGTTAAAATGCATATATCAGGAACAACATGTGGGCGAGACATCTATTTTGTCTTCGCCAGGCGTCCTACGCTCCGTACTATTACTGGCAAATAATACGATCTTTGCATCTATGTCAGTCGTGTGTATGCGTACAGTACAAATAAAGTAATATGTATAAAGCAAATGTCCATCTCTACTCGTCTCCACCGTCGCGCGCCCCCTCCCTCTCCCGTTAGCTCGCTCCATGATCCCGCTGGAAGAACCCGAGCAGATGCTCGTACTCGAACCCCGTCTCCGCCTGCCACGTCTCGATCCGGATCTTCATCACCTCGTCCCAGAAGCGCGTCGCCGTCTGCTCCCCGCCCGCGAGGAACTTGCGCACGTGCCGCTCCCACTTCTTCATCAGGTAGAACTTCGCGTCGTGCGAGCGGATGTACGCGCCCTGCGCGTCGAACGGCGGCAGCCCCTCCTGGTACGCAACGAGCGCGACCTGCGCGACCCAGTAGAACGGCAGCGCGTTGAACAGGAACCGCTGCTGGCTCTCCGGCAGCCCGCGCGGCGTCTCTGGGGACGTGAGCCAGCTCTGCAGCCAGTGGTGCAGCAGGATCTGCACGTGGAACGCGCGCGCGCGGTCGACGAAGTGCGGCCCGGGCTGCACCTCCGCGCCACTGCCGCTGCTACACCGCGTGCCGTCTGGTTGGAGGAACGGGAGTCGGTCGCGCAGGTAGAGCTCGAAGAGCTGGCGCATGATCGCGTAGATCATGAGGAAGTGCGCGAACGGCGGGATGTTGAACGGGCGTGGCGCGTTGTCCGGGTTGTTTTGCGTGAGGTAGTAGTAGAGCGCCTTGAGGTAGGTGCCGCACAGACGGACCTCGATCGAGCCATACGGCGAGGGCGTCTGCAGGTGCATCGCCCACTCCGTCGCATTCTTCGCCGTCCAGAGCGCGTCTTCGCAGGGCAGCCCCAGTGTGAACTGCTCGGACCGGAACGTGGGCAAGAGGTTGAAGAATATTGGGTGGCAGCAGTCGTGCAGATAGCATATCCATATCGCCCTGCGCAGCGCGTGAGCACGCTCCGTCACCGCACAGAACATCTGCAGAACGCAGCTCACCTCTTTGCGGACTCGTGCGCAACCCATGCTCTCCATGCTCGCTCCATAGCGGCAGCATCTGAAAAGTCTAAAGGCTGCTCGAGCTTCCAATCGCGCGCTAGGTCCGCGAACCCGTTCATGCGTAGCATCTAAGAAGAATCTCAGCGACGCGCAATGCGAGGCACAACTGGCTAAGCTTACCATTACGATCATACCGTGGTAGACGTTGGATCTCGCGCGCTGCTCTGTATCGCGGTGGAAGAGCCCGATGGTCTGTATCAGCGCCGATGCGGTTGTGAGCTGTGAGATCTCGTTGTAGCTCTTGCTATTTGACGACGACTATGCCAGATACGTGTGAGTCATGCAATAGGGATGTTGACGGATTAGGCAGGCGACTCACCAGCTCCGCGATTATCGAGTCGCGCGTGGTAGCTAGCACATCCTCGACATACTTCGCAGCGGTCGGTGTAGTGTCGTACATGGCGCCGCTCGCGCGCATGGCGGTAACGAGGATCGGGAGGCTGGGCGATTGAAGGAAGGTCGGGACGTGGACAATCGGCATGTGATGCAAGTATATCGAGAGGAACAATCTCACTAGCACACGATCAGAATTCAAATCAGCAGTAGCAAGGAGGGATATACCAGTACTTACTATACCCGTCCAGTTCCGCCAATGTGGGCTGTACTGAGGAGATGCCCATAGGAATGTTCGGTTGCAGCGCATCAGGAGACACAGGCAGTGTCAAATTCAACTGCGGTATGTCGTACGCCGCGAGCTGTTCTGTCAGCGGGACGTAGCCATTGGACGAGATCCCCGCCGAGTCGATACGGTCGCTCAGCATAGCGGTCGGGTCCGAGTGGAAGTATTGCCCGGGAACCACAGGATTCTTCTCGAAGCTGGAGGTGAAAAGGTCGGCGAAGAGGCCGTCGTACATCTGGCTGGAGACGAGCTCGCTGAGATAAGCCTTCGAGGAACTAGATGCGGTGTAGCTGACCACCCTGCTGGAAGCAGGCGTGGAATAGCTCGTGGATGCATGGGAAGATGATAGCGACGACGATGAGCCAGATCGTGATGGCGGAAGACGCGGATGTGGATGGGTCTCGGCGAGGGCCTCGCTCTGCGTTCGCGGCGACGAAGCTGCGGAGGAATCTGCGTGGTGGGCGTCTGGAGAGGGGTTGCTAGTTGGCGCTTGCTCCTCTTCGGGGACCGTGCCAGAGGTGTTCACGTAGACGCAGTCGCGGTTCTTGGCCTGACATCGAGAACATGGCCGCTGCAGGTCGCATTTGACCTTAGAGTCGGCGCAGCTCTGGCATGATTTTCGCCGCGACCGGTTCGCGATAGCCCTACATGCATACAACGACAAAGAGAAAGCTTCATGAGTATTGCTATCTTCCGCAACGATCATGATGTGCGGGCACTTACGAGTCACAACAGGTACGCTTATGTCGACTCAGCAGATCACTCCGAGTGAACTGAGCATTACAACGCTGAACGACGGGTCAGCGAGCGAAGTGGCGCATTAACAATGCAGCCTACGTCGCACTCGTGCAGCCGTTCGTTGGAATCTGATGCGACGCTGCATTAGGGCAATAGGGGGATGAATATCTGAGCCTACTCACGGGTTTTCAGGTGGCGGTTCAGGTGGGTCGTCCGCGTGAATTTCGCCGGACACAGGTGGCAGAACTTCGTCTGCGGCAGCGTCGGGACGTTCCCGCGATGCGCTCGCATTTTGGAGACATTCCCGCTCTTTGTCAGAGTCACTGGCGCGGAGGCGCCCGGCTTCGCGGTGGCGTTTGTCGCGGGCGACGTGGAGGAGCCCTCCTGGACGTCGACCTCGCGTGGGGGAGAATGCATGGCACTGAGCTGAGCCATCAGGGACAGGACGAGGGGGGAAAATCAGGCTGCAGACCTTTTGAGCGACTGAAACAAGAGCAGGTTACGGCACGGGCCGCACGAATATTGGCCATCATTGGAGACATGCGCACGACTCGGTTCAAGCGCCCACGTGAGATCATCAAAACTTGCTGTACCCACAGATCCCCCGGCAACCTCGGACTCTGACACTGAGGGACACCCGGGACACCAGGGCTCGGGTGGGAGCTGCTCTTTCCTATGTTATGAGGATCATCGCTCAGCCTGTGCCTTCAGCCCATCGTTGCACCCGCAGGCCCCGCTCAAAACACGCAGCGTGGGCGTGTACATCATGTTTGGAGTGTCCCGCCCGATATTCAAATAATCGCTGGGAGATCCGTAGAAGACCGGATAGGGGCAGCGGGTGTGAGACGCATCTATATTGGGAAATGCGATACCAGACAACACCGCCGCAGTTTGTCATCCTACGGGACAACGTGTTCGGGTGCGAACTGTGTAGGCTTGTTGTACCACATAAACACCCGGCGGGACTCTCGTGCACACCCGGGCATGGAAGCAATAGCAATACCGGAAAGGGCGTTGCCGATCCTGACTGTGCCGATCTTACGAGTCACACTACCGAAAATCATACTCCTATTTCCACCCATGATGTCACAGGTTTACAATCAACGCCTCCGAGGCCTTCACCGCGACGCTGAACGCGTTGTTCGATACCGCGACGGCCTCCGTGCCCTCCGTACCTGTCCTCGCACAGTTTGCGCCGAACTTGCCGCTACCGCCGATCGTGACAGCAGCGCCCTGATCGGCGAGCGACGTCGCAGAGGGCGCCGTCAGGCGCTTAGCCTGCTTGGTTCCGCTCGCAGTCGCGATTCCGCTGAAGCTGACGGTGTTGCTGGATCGCGTGCCGGTGCCGTCGAAGTAATTCGTGTTGAGGACGAGCAGGCGAAGAGGGGTCCCCGCAGCGGAGTAGACTGCGTAGACAGCCATGCCTGTGTCGGTGTCGCTGAGCGCCGCGACTTTGGCTCCGTCGGTCCCGAGGAACTCGGAAACGAACACGGCTCCGTAGTACGGGGAGAATACGGCATTTTGTCCCCACCAGCAGTAGGCCTGATGAAGCACGGTGAGCTATGTCTCATCGGTGCGTATTGGGGAAGACACTCACGCAGTTACTGATGGTGCCATGGTGGAAGTAGAGGCGGTCGACGCCAATAAGAGCACTTTGCAAAACGTAGTCGATGATCCAGAGCGCTGCACCGAATGTGGGGCTGATACCACCACCACCGCAGGTTGCTGCGGCCACAGTAAGTTTCGCGGGTGGTACATGCAATAGGATGATATGTGCGTACCCGAGTTCGTCTCCCCGAGGAAGAACTTCTTCCCAGCATTGTGCGCTGCAGTCGCTTCTGCCTTGTACTGGTTCACATATGATACTATCCCTCTGCAGAAATAGGATTTAACCTCTTATATGCTCAAATTTGAGGTTAACGGAGACTCACGCGTGGTTCATCAAGTTCGGAAGGTTGGTGCTTGCCCCACCACATGCCGACTGAGGGTAGGAGTGCCGCGAAATTGTCTTGATAGTGTTCAAAGCAGCGCTTCCAATGCTCGAAACGAGCTGCTGAGTGTTCCATGAGAGGTAGACCGCGCCTTGGAAGATGTTGCCTAGCTATAAGGAACATATCTGTCAGGACTGAAAGCTGGGCGTCGCCGGCACCTGAATACTCACAGTTGGTGCTAACGCGGTGAACCACTTCGCTTCATTGGAAATGTCGATGGACTCGCTCCATCCCGTACCCGAGGCGATGGGAGAGCTACTTGCGTACACTAAGAGACATTGTCAGTAAGCAGCCTTTGCAAACAGCGCGGAACTAGTGCGGTCACATACAGTCTGGCTCGTTCCCAAGTTCGATCGCGAATAGGTTTCCCATGCTCTGCTTCGCACGAGACCCCGCGGCGAGCGAGTTCGCTTGGTTGTTCAGCTGGCGATTAAGGCCTACGGTCACCTGACCCTTCAACTGCGAAGCCAGCGTGAAGAACGAGGGGCCATATGTCAAGCTCAACGGCGCATCCGCAGGAGTGGCAACGGTGTAGTTGACAGCCGACTGCAGGTTTGCGTCATACGTCGCGCGATCTCTGCAAACGAGCGAGCATGAATACCGTGCGACCTTTCCTTCGGGAGGGACACTCACTGAGTGGTACCGCCGATACGGATGGCAGGCTGGGCGCCTCGGAGTGACGCAAGGTTGTTTAGACAGTTGTTCGTGCCGCTGAGCTGGGTGTAGCCTGGGAACGCGAAGAACTCCATCGATATGCTGACGAGCGAAGGATCGACGGCTGCGGCGCCAGAGGGCGGACTTGATGGTACTACGATTGCATGCGCTTGACGAAGCCAGAGAAGTCCAGCAAGGATTACGGAGAGTCGCGCCATGTTGAAAGAGCAGAGCTGGACGGGTTGCCAGCAGAGCCATGGAGCGGCGAAAGTCGTTGTTATATACAGCGGCGCATCACCGGACGGAGATGCAGGAAGCACCACGAAGTCGTCGCCAAATTCGGCTATTGGCGACTTTACTCCCGCCGTCGGGCCGCAGACGGGACGATGTGCCTGTCTCGTTAGCAGCCATATGACCGAGCATGAGTAGATGGGACGTACTGGGGGCGATTTTCCGGACGCTACGAACTGATGGTCGAACGCGTCACTCGAGTGGGATTCTTTTATACATTCCTTTGCGGTCATATGCACATTTGTCGCTAGCTACCACGCTGCGTTGTGGGCAGCTGGTGCGGAGAAGAGCGACCATTTGCGTCCGTAGCCACATGGACACACCGGGTCACTGGCCGCCAGTGGGTCGTACCGGACCGACAGGGAGATGAATCCCCCAAGAGAAGAGCTGATGGGACTGTCGAAGGTTATAATGGTCTGACATATGTAACGAGCCTCAGCTGGATGAAAGGATGTGAGATACGTCAACGACGTATTTTGAAAAGTCTCACCTGCATGTAAGTACAAATGATACAATTCGATCTCATTCGATAAACCCAGCCTACCGAGTACTTACCGACAAAGTATACACGGACCGCCTTGGAGCACGCATGCAATGGGGGGGCACATGTTTACCAGAGTAACCCCCGTGACCGGTATCGTCATCATCATACTAATTTGTTGCAGCAAAGAGAACAATTCAGGTCCAGAATTTGACAGCTCAAAAACGTCGAACAAGGTTGTTGCGCGCGTTGGGAGGCTATAGATTGGTGGATTTTGGATTCGATGTCGAGAGGGAAAGAGTCTGGGCAGCACAAGCGCCGTTCGTGAATGAGACGTAATCTCGATTGCCGAGATGCCGGCGGTCTGTCATTTTTGGGAAACGGGGCTAACGCCCGTCCGTGTCTCTGTTCTTCACCGTCATTATCCTCAGCCTGAACGTTGTAACTTGCTTTACCAATCCATTAAATATGCATGCAAAAAGAATGAAGGTCTAGCAGCGACCCTTTACGACGTTTACCATCGAAAATCCCCTCAGCGCAACTCAGGGATAGGCTAAACCTCGCAGGTTGTGAGGCTTCATCCTCCCCGTACGGTACCTTGAACTGCAGTGCTCGAGAGTCGAGACGCAGCAGGCATCTCCAGTGACCAGAGGTAAGTCTTTTGATGTCCGGGATTTCACCCAAATCGTGTTTCCCACTGATATTGATACATGTTCACAGATACGACGTTCCGTCCTCGAATGATGTTCGCAACCGCTCAATGCTCACTGCCCTAGCCTGGCCGCCTGGATCGCGAGCACCTTCGCGACAGCCGGGCGCGCCTCGAGTGCCTGTTGCCACCTGTATGCGCCCCCATGTCAGCAATTATTCTCGCACCACCGCACAGCCCCCAAGACAAGACAAGACGCGAAACGCGCGACTCACTTCCAGACCGCGGGGAAGTCCTTCTCGGGGTTGACGTCTGTGCCCTGGAAGATGACGTAGATGGCGGCGCGGTTCCAGGTGATGAACGAGATGTCCGCGATCGTGGGCTTGCCGCCGACGAGCCACCCCTGCTTCGCAAGCACGCCGTCGAGCACGGTGAACACGCGCTTCGCCTCGTTCTGGTAGCGCTCAACCGCGCTCGGGATCTTCTCCGAATGGTACTTCAAGAACCAGAACGCCTGGCCGAAGTACGGGCTGCCCGGGCAAAACACGCGTCAATTTCTGGTCATCATCACCAACCGCTACTGATGAAGGACGCACCCCTGGCCGGACGCCTGGAAGAAGAGCCACTGCAGGAGCGCGTACTTGTCCTTCTCGTCCGTGACGCTGAGCTTGTGCTCCGGGTCGTAGCGGTCGACGAGGTAGAGCAGGATCGCGTTCGACTCCCACACCGTGAAGTCGTTGTTCTTGTGGTCCACGAGCGTCGGGATGCGCCCGTTCGGGTTCAGCGCGGTGTGCTCCGCGCTCTTCTGCTCGCCCTTGGCGAAGTCGAGGTACTTGCTCTCGTACGTCAAGCCGAGCTCCTCGAGCGCGAACGCGACCTTCCTGAACACGGACGCAGTGGTCAGTCGGTCTGCGGGCACGGCGCGATGGTGCGCGATTGGACTCACCAGCCGTTGGGGCCACCGTTGTGGGTGTAAAGGGTGAACTGCTTGCCGTGCGACATGGTGTGGTTTGGTGGTGGTCGGAGGGTGGAGGGTGCGTTTGGAAGACGAGGCGGACGGTGCTGGTGAGTGCAGACACACGCCAAACATAGCGCGAGTATTTATACGTGCGCACGCAGAATTTCGAACGTTCCAGTCCGACCCACAGCGGGGACGCGCACACGGCAGCGATTCCGCACGATTACTGTGGACGCGCTGGGAGGCAGGCTGACAAATCGTGAGAACGGGGAGCGCGTTCTAGCATTCAGGAGGAGCCCCGCGAGGGTGGCGGTCGCGGCGTCCGTGCAGGAAGCGTGCCTATCGCGCACGGTTCCCTCCGCGACACCGCCCCAAATGAGGGCACGAGGAGGCCGATATGGTGGAAGTATACCCCTTCCGGCCGTGTATTTGATGTTCGCGGCGGATGGAAGCGTCGCGTGGAACCGGCAGAAGTGCTTGTGTGTCTGCAGACTGGCCTGAGTAAGCAGGGCGCAGGACAAGCTACCGCTCCCGCTGGCAGCTGTAAGTGGGTGCCATGGGAGCTTCGGATTGGCATTTGCGACGTGCGCGAACGTCGACCGTGCGGCGGCCAATCGGAGCCCATCCTGGAGCGCGTTTGAATCGATGTGCGTATTTATGAGCAGAATTGCGAAGCAGTGTCTAATGCTATGGCAATATAGACACACAGACACCGTTAGCTGCGCAAGGCCGCGCGGAGAGAAGTCGTTCTGGAGATCGATGGACCCGCGTACGCTGCGGCTCCATAAGACGTGCGCCTGACGACGACCACTCCTCACGACAGGATATAACATCTAGCTCATCTCAGTCAGCCTCTTAGTCATTTATTTCACCGTCTACCACCGATCGATGGTGCGATTCCATATGTACGGACTTTATTCGAGCATCATGTGGACGAACAGAACGCTTGATGGCATCGTTCTCGACCTCAAGGTTCAATAAATGTAGGTGTTGAGCGTTCCGGATGCAATGCTGATGAATGCATACTCCTTGGAGAAGGATAGTCTGCCACAATCCGCCGCCGCAGTGTCAACGCTTTTACGTGAGAAGCTTCTCGCTAGGGTCTGGTTGAACCACAAGGTGTCTCTAATACCATATAGCACGTATAGCTACCAGCCGCAGCGCGTAGTGGGAGCCTGCAGTCTGCCACAACTCCGTAGCTTGAGGCGTGGCCGGTCCGTACTTCCGAAGTACATGTACTGGGCGCCTATCATGAATGTACCGAGTCTCTTTCCTTCAAGTTCTAACGACGTTGAAGTTCCTCCTCATCTTCTACACATACGCGACGCCCAGTTCCAGATTCATGTGATTTAGGTATGATTAGAAAGTAACCCTTGGATCGTCATTAACACCTCCCTTCGTACTGCAGAAATCACGCTCGTGGCCGATGCGGCATGGAGTTGGTGGATCATCGCGCAAGCTTAGCCAGTGTGACGTCAAATCCACGTCCTGCTGCCCATAACTACCACAGCACGCTCGCCTGCCACATTAATCATCGGCGTACTCGTTTCTTGTTCATCTCTTGCACAGAGCTCAACGAAAATCCAAATCGCACACCGTGATGACCCCTGCGCGCGCTAGCATGCTCAGCCACATCGTCCGTCCAAGCATCCGACCTCTTGTTGGCATTCGCCCTGCTCGAGCTATCCATGGCACTGCGACGCGGCAGACCTCTCCTTCGAATCCACCTTCCTCCTCTGGCACTCACCCGTTCTCGTTCCTGCCTGCCAATTCACTCGAGCCCAAGGCGACCCGCACCAAGGGCCTCACCGAGATCCGCGGGCCATACTACGCCCCGGTCACGAAGACCTACCTCGACGAGCTGCTCAAAGACTGGGGCGAATACGTCGATGGAGTGAAGTTTGCCGGTGGCGCCTTCTCCCTTATGCCCGAGGACAGGCTGCGCGCGCTGATCGACACCGCTCACGACCATGGTGCGTTTCGCTGCGGAACTGGGTAGGCTCGAAGCAGAAACGCTAAGTATGGTTCAGGATGCTACGTGAGCACGGGCGGCTTCATCGAGCGCGTCCTTTCCACCTCCGGGGGCGACAAATCCGTCATCTCCAAGTATCTCGCCGCTTGCAAGAACGTGGGGTACGTCCTCAAACGACTGTATCTCCTTTTTTGGCTCGCTCATATGTAATTTCCTTGAAGGTTCGATGTACTTGAGATTTCCTCCGGGTTTCTCTCCATCCCGACGGACGACTGGGCGTCGCTGATCGAGTTTACTGCCGCGCACGGGCTCAAGCCCAAGCCCGAAGTCGGCATCCAGTGGGGTGCAGGAGGCGACGCGTCCGTCGAAGAGCTCGAATCCGCCGGGACGCGCGACCCCAAGTGGCTCATCGACCGTGCGAAGGCGTTCATCGATGCGGGTGCCTACGTACGTCCTCCCCTTCTTTAGGCCTCACAAGCCTTGCTCTCGCTTTTCTGGAAGGCTGACCGACGTGCCCACAGATGATCATGATTGAGAGCGAGGGCATCACCGAGAACGTGAAGAACTGGCGGACGGACGTCATCTCTGCCGTCACCTCCGCCCTGCCTGCGGAGAAGATCATGTACGTCCCCTCTTCCCCCTTCTCCTCCCTTCTTGAACCCCCGCATCCTGCGGATCTCCGGGCTGAGCGTGCTCTGGTAGGTTCGAGGCTGCAGACCCAGACGTGTTCGCGTACCACATCCAGAACCAGGGCGCGCGCGCGAACCTGTTCATCGACCACTCGCAGGTCGTGCAGCTCGCGTGCCTGCGCCGCGGGATCTGGGGCACCGGCTCGACGTTTGCGCGCGTCGTCACTTTTGAGGGCGCGGGCGAGCATTTCCGCAAGGGCGGCAGGGCGGTGCACAACGAGCCGTCTGAGAAGTACTGAGCGCAGGACAGTAGTACAACCGTCAATTGCAAAAGAAAAGGAGAAGTCTTGACGTAGGATTCAGTCAGTTCGCAGTGTACCACGTGTATCATAGCTTCCTTTCAATGCTTCCTTATATCAAAGTATATCTCGTCGTACAACACGCGTCACATTAAAAACGCGAAAAGGTATTCTAACATACATGGCAAACGTTACACATAACTCATGATTCCAAGCAAAAGAAAAGCTGAATCCGTATGAGCGGGGCGAGCGGTACATGCTCGCCCTTCACCCGCAGAACTCGAGACCGGGGCACCCGATGGCCGTCCCGAACACTGTACGCATAATGGTCAGACGCGCGGGGGACCAAGAAGAGCTCTGGTACTCACGGGATCCGTCCACCTTCGCGATGGCGAGGAGCGCCTGGAGCACACCGCCGAGACCCTCCCCAGCAAGCATACCCGCCTGCAACACGATCGTCAGCTACGAGATACCAGAGACAAAGAATACAGGACGTACGGCGACGGCGAACATGTACATGTCGAAGCCCTTGGGGTTGCGCTTCGCCCAGAAGTAGTTGAACGTCGAACCGATCGCCATCGCGATGGAGAACGGAATCTGGGGCGCGACGAACGCCTGGCGAGACGGCGGATGAGCAAAGGGGGTACCGGCTGCAGGCATTATACGGGAACTTACCAAGCCGACGGCGTTCCAGTTGGGGATGTACTGCCAGTACTTCTTCGGCACCCAGAGGTGCTGCAGATACGAACACATCAGTGTGCTGCGGCAATACAGAGTGGCTACATGCGGACCTTGGCGACGACGGAGATGAAGGTGAAGATCGCAAGGCCGATAGCGGTAAAGCCAGACGAGGATGGGATCGCTAGTGGGCGGGGTAGGTTGCATGAGCACCACTTCCACCACACGTGTATGCGCTGGAACTCGACTTACGCAGCTTGGGCGACGTGACAGCAACGGCGACGGCGACCCACGCGCTGACACTAGGAGCCCCGTACGGGCAGTGCGTATCCACATCGGGGACCCTGCCCAAGCAAGCATCATCAGTGTCATGGCGGACGGGTGCGCGACTTCGAGACGTACAGGATACACCTGCTTGCGGTGGTGAAGAGGATGAAGAGTCCGACGTTGAGGAACATTGCAACGACCGCGCCGCACAGCTGCGCGACGAACTGGTTGCGCGGCTTCGCGCGGAGGAGGTACCCGGTCTTCAAGTCACCTGCATGGACCCAGCGCACAGTCAGTAAACCAAGTAGAAGGGCGAGATGAGGAAGAATACACACCGGTCATGTCAGTGGACTGCGCGGCAGAGCCGGCAGCGATGATGCCCGCCGTCAAGTTCACGGTTTGCGCGGGCGCCTGAGCGAGGCCTGCGCCCTTTGAGATACCTCCGAACACCAGTTGCGACGCCTATGAATGTCGCTCTTAGCACGCGCACAACTCTCGCGCTAGGAAAGAGAGCGCACCTTCGCGACGGCGGTGACGGGGTTCACGTCCGTCGTACCCGCGCTCTGCACACCGATGAAGGAAAATGCGAAGCCGAGGATGAGCGAGAGGATCGCCTCGCCGACATTCATGTTGAACATAGTCGCGAGGATGGCACAACACATGATCGTGCTGGCTGCGAGTCCGAAAGTCCACCAGACCGTCGGCACGCGGTCCTCGACCGGGCTCTCGTCCTCGTCCTCTTCGTCCGCGTTCGCGGTGCCGCGGAACCACTCGCGCGGGTTCGCGTTGAACTTGAGGTTGCGGAGCGCTGGGGTGAGGTGAGGAACTGCCACTTGGAGTAATTGTCAGAGTAGCTCACCGGTGATGATGAAGCCGGAGTTCATGCCCAGGTCGGTGAAGGAGTACACCAACATCATGAGGATGCCGGGCCCTGAGTCGGTGTGAGCGGTTTATTTAGGGTCCGTTATAGCAGAGACGCTTACAGAGCAGCCAGTATCTCGGGGAGGGTGCACTCGTGAAGTCTGACGGGTCGTCGAAGCTGAGCGCATTATACGAGACGAGCGGGAATTCATCCGAGACGGACACTCCAACGGCCAGCTTGTTCTTGATCAATGAGGGTGCAACTGATATCCGGATTAGCATGAGTGTATGCTGGTAACGGTGGTCACGTACTGATTCCCCAAGCCAGGACGGAACCACCCACTGCAAAACGGCGGAGTGAGCACTGCACGACATAGATGGTAAACATGGACTTACGGAAACTCCAACTCGCGTTCAATCCAGACAACATGCCAGCACCGAAAAACGCAGGAGTAACTGTGGGCCAATATATGAGCCATATGATCCACGAATTAAGGAGAGGAAACGCATACATTCAATCCACCACCCGTAGTTGTCCAGGGCGATGATACTGGTGAATCCGATACGGTACAGCGTCCAGCCAATGTGCCAATCAAACAGCTGCACACATATCGCGTCAGTCGACGCACGTCCAGCTAACCACCGAAGACAGCCATACCAGCCCAGGCGCGTAGCCGCTGACGACCTTGAAGCAAAATGCGACAACGAACGACCACATCAGCGCAAGCGACTTCTTACGCGCCGCCACGGCACCCGTGCGGCTGTTGTGCAGCGCACGGATTGTCACCGCTGTCGCGGCGGGCGTGGGGAACGTCAGCTTCTGCTTCACGATGTAGTACTTGCGCAGGGGAATGACGAAGAACACCCCGAAGAAGCTCGCGCACGCCGTCAGCGCTATGAGCTTCCCAATGTCCGATTTGGGGAACTCGGAGAGCAGGCCGAGTCGGTAGAGGGCAGGGACGGCGCTGACGAATAGGATACCGATACCGCCCGCAGCTGTGAGAGTGCACAAGTGGGTGTGAGGATCCTATGAATACGGCGGGGAATCCTGGGTAGGAAAGCTCACCGGTGGCCGCACTCTGTACTGTGCAATTTTCCTTGGGTCCGAAGGGGCCGCCGAAGAGGCGACCAATGATACCTGATTCCGGGAGGGCCTTGGAAAGAGGTTTGATGATCGCGAAACCGAAGATGGCCTGTAGTGACAAGACCTTTAATTTCACATCGTGAATATGAAATGAAGCAGGAACGTACGCCGAAGAGCTGAAAAAACCATCGCTGGTTAGCAAACGCACGAAATGGGCACACGACTGGCATACCTGAGGGCCGAAGGTGAAACCAGTTTTGAGTCCGAGGTAAATATTGGAGGCTCCGACTGTACACCACTGTAAGCAATGCACATGATATCTAATAGGCCTAAATTGCTCGTACCGACTGCTCCGAGACAGCACCCCACAAATACAGCCCTGGAGGAGGTAGGTTGAGACTGGAGGTCGCCAGACCACATTATCCAAGTACTTTACCTGATTGTGAGTTGGTGGGTCTCCACCATTTCATCTGGGTCTCGAGGGAACGGCCTTGAACTGCAGTTGCAACAGTGAGCTATCACATCAAAAGTCTCGTCGAGCGGGGGGCAACGAACATGTCCGGCTTCTCCATCTCATACTCGTCTTCTTCGACTACAATCCGCTCCTTCTCGTTGGAAGAGCCCAGTGAGCTCACATTCCTGTGAAGCACGTTCACGTTGGGGTCGTCAAGGGAGGCCATCGTGAAGACACAGCGCAAGTCCGAGGAGATGGGAGTCGGAGGAAACCTGACTCCACCCGGGGCACGTAGTTTTATGACCGTGGTCGCGTCCGAGCGCCCCGTCGCGAAGCGTCAATCTGCCGAATGCGATCCACCGAGTCGGCGCGACGTAGCGAGCACAAGGCACACGCCACCTGGCCAGACAGGAGCCAGCACTCCGCCTGAGAAGCGAAGGCCCGGCGCTGTACGCCGTGAGAGCGCCTTCCGAGCCACAATACCACCCAGGGACGAGGGCGTGACCGCAGCGACGCTATCTCTGGGAAAACACGTCTGCGTCCGAGGGAGTCATCGCGACGGATATGTCGATATCCCGCCACGATGCGCTTCGACAGTTCGTGCACCATGCAGACCTATTAGGAGTTAGAGTATGCGAGGGAATGCGTTCGAGACTCGAATATTTCCGGTGGTCACCGGGGTAAAAGGTTGCGGGCGGGGAGCACACGGCCGACGCAATGAGAGCGCTCACCTGATAGGTCGAGTTCCGTGGGTGAGGCATGCGTAGGGCGGTAATCATGCTTCCGAATACTACTGAATGTGGTGCAACTTCGGAGCAAGCGACATCAGTAATGATCAGTGATATACATACGGTGGTTCCACTGCCAAGTTGATAAAGTGGTGGATGTTCTTGACAGTCGCCACAGCTGTGGTACCTCTGCATATGCCACACAGGCAGTTCTTTCCGCCAGGACGGATGTTGAAAACATCGTCGATCTGTGCTTATCCTCGAAGGGTGTGTGTACCATGCAGGGTCATGGATGACCATCGTTACTTTGGAGAACGATGTTGTGCGCTTTAGGGGGGCTCGCAGCAGAGACAAATGGTACACGCGCTGAAATGCCAGAGATTCGAGGTTGCTGGCAGGAGGCAGGTGCTGGAAAGATGAAGTGAACGGGCGCCTGAAAGGCGGCACTTGCCGATGCGTTCAGTATGCGCGCCAGTCCCTTGGCAAGAGTCTCAGTGTACTGCCCTGGGTGCGTACATGGTAGGCTCGTAAACCAGCCTCACGTTCGGAGGCGGAAGACAATCGTTCCTCCCGAAGGGAGGCTGGAACCTCTTGTGAGGGGGGGTGGTAGTGACCC
Source organism: Trametes versicolor FP-101664 SS1 (assembly GCF_000271585.1). Lineage (NCBI taxonomy): Eukaryota > Fungi > Basidiomycota > Agaricomycetes > Polyporales > Polyporaceae > Trametes > Trametes versicolor. The sequence goes on along the minus strand of NW_007360322.1, from coordinate 2,384,545 downwards.
CCGTGGGAACGACGCGCCAAAAAGTGTCTCGAGGCCTCTCCTCGCCTCTCCTCGCACGCCGATCTACCCAGCGAATATTCTTGAAAATAAAGGGGCGGACTCACAGCACCGACTGTTCGTGATAGAATATTTTTTGTCATGACATTCTGCACATAGCCCGTCATGCAACTTTCGACGACGCAGGGCTTCAGCCACCCGTTCAATGTCCGCTGACATCTCTCGCCCAGGAATTGCAACTCAGCCGTTCCCACGGGGGTCACCACCACCCCCCCTCACAAGAGGTTCTAGCCTACGTACATGGATGACTTGAACCACTGCAAGAACTCCAGTTATCACTAGAATCCCCTTGCTTTTACGCTTGCCGCGCTGCCAATACGGCAAGCAGAGAGTAGAGCAGGATGACAAGATAAATTAACTTCCACCTGCTACGTCGTGGATCCGAGGCTGTATCGCGCCAGGTGTGTACTGTCGACGTCGACGTGAAGACATGTGCATTGTGTCATTTTCAATCGTTCTGCGCATCGTCGCATTGACCGAGTATGTTCATAGTGATTATTTAGGGTGCCATGACCCCCTCGTTTATTGGCGTAGGTCTTTACGCCTCCTGCCCCAATTGCTGACTAGCTTCCTCGCTCGGTGGACGTCTCCGAAACGGCCTCTTTTGCCTCGTGAAGACAGAAGAGGACGCTCACGAGAGTTCAACGTTCAGGGCCCATCCTCGTCGCCTCTAGCAAGATGTCAAGAACTCGCCGTGAGCGCATAGGACTCCGAGCCGAGCGAAGAACTTCGCATCGTCACCGAGAAGCATACAGAGCGTTACGCTCGGAGGTAGAGAGTAAGTTATCCCCGCCCTGGTTGAATGCGCCAGCCTACTATTCAGGCGCGGTACCATACAGCTGGCACTTGGTAGGACGGGTGGGTTGTATTTAGCACGCCGATCCTATGGGCCGGACATGGCCGAAATGCCCGATAACGACACTCTCACGTCGTATGGCCAAAACACGGCAGTGCACTCCACCAAAGTCGCCGGACAGACATGATATGAACGCCATCGCTGCATCGCGTCCTCCCACCACACGAAAGCTCTTGTGTACAACCTCCGCTCGCGTTGCTTTGACGAGCGCTGCGGTATCACGCTCGCACACGCCCAGGAAATCACCAACCGCACTTCCAGCCTCTTCGCGGACGCCGCCTTATCTTTCCTCCATCCTCTGCAACACCCATTCGAGATCTTACCTCACCATGGCATCCTCAGCCGCACCCACGATCGCAGTGATCGCACCAGGCTCCATGGGAGCAGCGGTCGGCCATCGCTTCGCCAAGGCGGGCTGCACGGTCCTCACCACGCTCGCAGGGCGCTCGCCCGCCACGATCGAGCGCGCCCGCGCCGCGGGCATGCAGGACGCGTCCCTCCCTGACATCGCGGCGCGCGCGCAGTGGGTGCTCAGCATCCTGCCCCCAAGCTCTGCGCTCGCGTTTGCGGAGTCCTTCCAGAAGGCGTACGCGGAGGCAGGGACGGGCCGCGGACTCGCGTTTGTGGACTGCAACGCGGTCAGCCCGCAGACTGCGAAGACCGTCGCGCGTGTGTTCGAGGGCAGCGCGGTGCGGTTTCTCGATGCGGGAATTGTGGGGGGTCCGCCGAGTGATACGTACAATCCTGCGTTTTACGCGTCTGCCGAGCCGGAAGATGCGGACTTGCTGGATGCATTTGTGGGTCTTGAGAAGTGGGGCCTTAGAGTCGTGCCCCTCAGGGGCGAGGGCGCAGGCATCGGTGACGCGAGTGCTCTGAAGATGTCTTACGCGGTTAGTAGAGGCTCTGGCGTTCAGATATCGGCGTCCTGACATGCTGGTTATAGGGAATTTCCAAGGGCTTCACCGGCTTAGTGTCGACGATGATCCTAGGTGAGTTCTGCGCGAGCCTACAAGTCACTGACAACTAACTTGTGTACCCCCAGCTGCGCACGCATCTTCTCCTGCGACCGCGCAGGCCCTGCTTCACGAGCTGCACGACTCGCAACCATTCGTTCTGGACCGTATTGTGAAGGGCGTTCCTAGCATGCTTCCGAAGGCGTACCGGTGGGTGGGCGAGATGGAGGAGATATCGGCGTTCGTGCGCGAGGGTCTGGGCGAGGGGGAGGCGCACATCCACCACGGCTTTGCGCACGTGTATGAGCGGGTCGAAAAGTCGTTGCCGGAGGGAGATGATGTGGCCGTGTTGAAGAAGTTTGTGCAGGATGCGAAGGAGGTGATCAAGGAGTCGAAGGCCAAGTAGGCTTTCGCACTGGGTACGTTGAGGACGGCAGTAGAAATAGAAGATGTGAGCTCTGTATAATACCACAACGCAACTGTGCCTAACTGTGCACAGTGCTGTTCGTTACAGTAGTCCTGACACTGACAATGGGCGGCTCGAGTTTGAGTTTTTATCACGGCCGTGTGAGAGCTTGTCAGCTGTCAGTGCAATGATAGCGCAGCGTACCTATATGAAGATGCCGCAGAGCCCCGAGTTTGAGCTTCGTTTACCGCCCCGCCCTCTCACCGCACACCCACTTCGCTCTCCGCCCCCATGATCATGGACATGCTCGACCGCCTCCCGTATGATATCTGGCACATCATATTTCAGCTAGCCTGTACCGATGGTGGCAGGACCGGCTGTGCCCTAGCTCTCACCTCCAAGGCATGCCGCCGGGCATCCTCGTCCGCCCGCCTCAACTCTGTGCGCCTCCACAGCCTCCGCCATGTGCGGAACTTCCTCATCTGCCTCGAACGCATCCGCCGTTCCACGGGCGAGGACCCGCCCGTGCGCCACCTGCTCTTCTTCCTTTTCCCCGAAACATGCGACGCCCCCGTGCGCGCCTTGCGCGCGCACTGGACGGACTACGCGCGCAACGAGCGCGCGATGCTCACGCAGCTCGTCAACGAGCACCGCGAGTGGAACGCGAAGAAGATCGCGTGGAACCGCGCGTTCGTGCTGCACGTCTCCGCGCTCCTCGCGCGCGTCGCGGACACGCTGCGCACGCTCCTCGTGCTCCAGAGCCGCGAGGTCCGCCTCCCGCTCGTGCGCTGCCGCCTCCCCGCGCTGCGCGAGCTCACGCTGCTCGGGGACGACCGCATGTTCGTGCGCGTGCCCCGCCCGGGCATCCTCGTCCCGCGCGAGGGCGATGACTCAGACTTCGCCCTCTACGACGTGCCGCTGCCCAGCGCGGACGGGCCCGAGGGCGCGCCGTTCCCCGCTCTGCGCCGCCTGCACGTCGTCTACGCATTGCCGAAGCTGCACCCCTGGGAGGACACGCTCCCGCGCTGGGCCGCGCTCGCGCCCGCGGTGACGCACCTGCGCATTTCACAGGGTAGCGCACAGGTGGCGCAGATGATCCGCGACATGCTTGGGCTGCCCCCGCCTCTGGTACCACTATCAGGCCTGTCTGGCGGTCGAAACGCGGCCGAGGACGGCGATGGGGATAGCGATGTTCCAGGGTCCCCGGAGTCATCTGCGGTGGCGGGCCCGACATACCCTAGCTTGCGACTGGTGATCGTGCAGCTGAGCCGCGCGCCGAAGTGGGCGAGCAGCGCTACGGCCGCGGCGGTGCTTGCGCAGAGGCGCGAGGTCGAGCAGGTCGCGGAGGCGTGTGCGGATGCAGATGGGGGCGCGTCGCAGGCGTGGGTGTCGGTTCTTCGGAGTCGTCAGTACGACGACGAGTACTGGCCGCGGCGGTTGTTGCGGGAGTGGCGGCAGCGGATGTCGGGCGGTGGGGGCTGCTGGACGGAGGACGAGTACTACGAAGACGAGCGGTGGGGTGTGTCCGAGGTCGGGCCGCTGCCGAAACGCGAAGGCCCGCTGACGCTCGACTTGCGGAACGACGGCCCAGAGGAACGAAAGGCGGCAAAGAAGTGGTGGCAGGCTGTGTTCTCGCTGAGAAAGCGCAAAGCTCTATGATAGATTTGAAGTAGGGCTCTGGAAGTAGGTTCAGTCATGGTCGAAGTTGACCCCATCTAAGGCCAATGATGCGTGTTGATAGGGAAGTGCATAGGGCGAGTTCAGCTGGGAGCGAGGGATCATGTCTTCAGCCCACTTCACCTTCGCGGCGTAGCTAGGATACCCCATACCCTCGAGGAGTTGCTCCGTGACAGGACACCATGAGTCATGACGAGGAAATGCGGGTTTGGCGTTCGAAGATACCGAATCCCCATTCGGAACGCCCGTATGTCAATGGAAACATAATCCCGGCGGCTAGCACAGCCCGAACTCTCTTGCCAGGGCATGCCGTACACTCGGCGTCGCAGTCGCACCAACAGGACGGGCGACTTGTGATATTTAGACTGCAGCCCCTGTCTAGGCGGAGCTTCCAACAGCATCTGCCTACGCCACCTCTGTCTCGTCGCCGTCCACCAACCGCCCGACATGCTGCCCTCGATGGACAAGCTCCCCCTCGACCTCTGGGACGACATCTTCCGCCATGCGTGCACCGACGGGGGCCGGACCGGCGCCGCCCTCGCGCGCACCTCGTCCTTCCTCCGCGCAGCGTCTGCCCCATACCGCTTCTACTCCCTCAAGTTCACGAATCTCGCGCAGATAGGCCGCTTCCTGCTCTGCCTGGATCGCATTGAGCGCGCGCAGGCCCCACACGCAGGCGTGAGGGACCAGCGCAGCGTGAACACCCGCCACCTGCTCCTCAGCTTCTTCCCGGACGACTGCGAGTCGCTTGACCGCCAATGGCGCGGCTGGAGCGAGTACTCGTCCAGGAAGTCGAAGCGGCAGCAGCAGCTCGCCGAGGACGAGCGTGCGTGGCATGCCACGAAGGGCGCGTGGGACCGCCAGTTCCTCTTTCTTGTGCCGCACCTCCTCCGCCTCGTCGCACCAACGCTCGAGACGCTCGCGATTCTGCAGCATCCAGGCATATCACTCCCCTACGTGAAAGTGGAGCTCTTCGCCCTGCGCGAGCTCGCCCTCCTCGCAGACGACGGGATCTTCGTGCGGCCGAGTCCACGGGTGGAACTGCACGTGCAGACACGCCGAAGCGACTTCGACGACCTCGACACCCGCGTGCCCGCGTCGTTCCCGTCACTCACCCATCTCCACATCGTGTACGAGAGCGGCGCGAAGCAGCACTCGTGGGAGAAGACGCTCCCGCTGTGGACCGCGCTTGCGCCCGCCATGACGCACCTCCGGGTCTCGCAGGCGAGCAATCTCATCCCGGAGGTGCTTGAGGCGATGTCGACGCGGGCCGTGCCGCGGGGCGCGAGGGGGACGCTCGAGTTCCGCGCAGCACTCGCGCACCCGCGGCTGCGGAAGATCGTCATCCAGCCCTTGGTGCTGCAGCCAGTGAAGGGGCATGACTTCCGCGAGGAGGCGCGCCTCGTGTCGCAGGCCCCAAGAGGTCGCGGGGGCTCGCGGATAGTGGTCCTTCGTGGGAGGTGGTATCGGCATGGGTACTGGAGAGATAGGCTCAGGTGGGAGTGGGAGGACAGGATGGTGGGAAAGGCGGGCTGCTGGGCAGAAAGCGAGGACGACGAGGGCGAGTGGACGCACGAGCGCAGAAAAAGAGCAGAGGTGGCAGCGCAGAAGGCGAGCAAGGTGCGGGCAGGAAAGGCGCCAGGTCAGACCAAGGACTGGATTCGGCTGGACAACCCTGAGCGTATGTTTCGGTCCTTGAGTGGAGGCTTTTTGCGCCGGGGAGGAGCGAAGTGTCATGGACGCGCGGTTTCGGTGTGAAACGTCAGGGTACAATCTGAAGCACCACAGGACAGTTACGATTAATTATGAGTACTTTAGCAAACAGAATCAAAGCAGAGTAGTTACGCGTTGTGCATGTAATCATAGTGCTTTGGCCACTCGTCATAATGCATATATCTGAGAAGATACCGGAGAAGCATACGCCACGCTGCATCTGCAAGCCATCATAAAGCCCGGCAACCAATATCCCAACTGGTGCAATAGTAAATTCAAACTCACCTAGATTGGTGGCAGACAAGGCTCACTTTGGTGAGAACGAGCATCTATGACGGCGGTTGAGGGGTCTCAAACTCGAAGGTTTGCGATACGTTGTTTGGTGGTGTTAGGATCCAAGGCCTCCGCCTTCCCAAACGGGGCAAAATTGACGCGTTGCACTGATTGATTGCCCAAACACCGAGGTGGTCCGTGCGCAGAGTCCTCCGAGTATATATGCCTGCTCGCGACATTGTGAATCCTTACCACTCTGGCCTTTTGGCTTAGATCAAGTGTAGTATCTGTTCTTAATAGTTTAACCACTATTATGGGGCCACCGGCCCCATTATTGGTTATCTAATTTTTGCCGCCCCTGTCCCTTGGGCTCTGCTTGCAACCCGAGGGCGCGATGACCTTGCCACTGCAGTACCGGCTTGTGTCGTCGGGGGATCTCACTCTTCCTTTCATTGCGCTCTGTGACCGGTCATTTGACCGCGAGCTCGGTGGTTTGAATGGATGATTGGGACTTTGCTCTCTTGATGCCTCGTTTGGGATGCGGTTGTATGTGCATTTGTTATACATTGGTTACTATGCCCGTGGTGTCTTGTTCGAGTGCACTTCTGTGTGCTGATCATCACTCCCTCAGAGAGGCACTTGCTGGTTTCTGCGCCCTAGCAAGCCATCCCAGATGGTGATAACACAAGGATGGTATAGTCGCAATTATACAAGGTAGTACACGATGTGTGTGTAATCGAAACAGACCCGGATGCCGAGCTACACAACTAAAAATTGAGGGTGTAGAGGGCAACAAATGAACACGGCAGCAATACAACAGTGTCGCAGAGAAGGGGGCGTCGGATATGAGTGCAACTCTTGCGGTGGGGACGGTACAATCGAATAAGATGAAAAATAAATCAAGGTAGCCTGTCAGACGCGCCTGGCACCTGTAATCCTGCATGCAGAATGCGCCATGGCTCTGTCAAAGGAAGACAGCGGTTTGAAGATTGCTTCGTTGGATGCCCTCGCGCACTGCGGGGTATCGACGTGCGTTAGTTGCGAACATCCGAAGCTGCCAGAAAAGACACGTACCTGCAGCAACCGTGATGCGCGTCGCCTTCGTGTCCTGCAGAATGGAAAGACACGATCGGTGTGAGTCTCCATTCAAAAGCGGCATTCGCAGGCCAGAAGAGAATTGGAGATCTGTCCAATCCACAGCCAGGGACCTTCCCTGCCAATGGGATAGGCAGAACTCTCACAGAAGTCATGTCCGTGGGAGCAAATGCGCACAAGAAAGGAGAAGGCGGAGCAAATACGTGGACGTGGACACGCCGGAGATCAGGCGGAGGGGTGGAAGAGACGTACCACTACAGACGTGAGAAACGAATAGAAGACGCGCGGTTTCGGTGAATGTCGTGCAGAGATGTCCTTGAACTGCGAGCGGAAGTCTGTACGGACCGAGATTAAACCCATCGTGAAGGGGTGACCTGAAACGACGGGGCTTACAGCGCGTTACGCTCTCGAGGTCGTTCGGCTTGCTTCCATACGTAGGCACGTAGTCAACGACGCGCACCCCGCGGGAGAGCTTCTTCTCCAGCAAGTCGCACTTGTTTAAGAACTGCCCAATACGATGCGAACCATTAGCACGCGCGCCTTCTCGTCGTCTCAAGAAGCACGGACCAATATTAGCTGCACTCCAGCGAGAAGGTTTGTCGAACAGACGGCCTTCCAGAGCAGCAAGCTGTCCTGGAGACGGTTCACCCGCCGGTCTTCCGCGAGCCGCTCGTCGAAGCAGCTGATCGGCGCAAGGAAGATGATCGCGTTGATATTGTCAAAGTAGGGGTACCATGCGTTCCTCTGTGCGAAACATCCAGGTAAGCGCACCCGCAAGGTTAATTGGCGGCCGGACTTACCAACGACCGCGCACCGCCGACATCGTAAATCAGCCACTCGCTCCCCGCATCTGATCCTAGACATGGCTGTGAGGGGATAGCAATGACCAAATAGCGCGCTCCATACCTTTCTCGAACGTTATGCGGTGCTCCTGCACACCCATAGTTCGCAGTCGTGCGCGAACGACATCGTCGTCCGATGGCTGGTACCCGCGAGCTGCGACCCGGGCGGCGTCGTTCAGGAAGCTGTGACGGGTCAGCGCCCATGAAACACGGCCATCTGTCAAGGGTACTCACAACCCGGGCCCCTCTTCGGGGCGCATGCCCCGCATGCTGAGAACCGTTCTGACGGCGGGGTCCTGCCACAGTGCGGACATATCCTCCGCGCAGGAAGCAATAACTTCCGCCGCGTCCTCAATGTCCGCGTCTTCCATCTTCTCGACGGCGCGCTCGGGCAACGAGACTCTCGCCGCGACGGAAGGCCGCCGGCCGCCTGTCTGCATCCCCATCAGCGCCGGGTGCTTTGCCAGGGGAAAGCCTCGCAGCCCACCTTTGCCAGTGCAGGGGCAGGGGAAGACACACGGCCCTCCGGCGAGGACGCTTCCGACCGCCTCTCGTGCCGTCCGATGGTCGAGTCGATGGACTTGCGGCCCACCTCGCGGATGCGCCCGAGCGCGCCCTTCCACCCGCTGCGGCTCGTGACGGAGAACTCGCGCGCGCGCCAGCCACCGCCCCCGAGACTCCACGGGGCTGCGCCGCCTGAGCTCGCGGGCTGTTCCTCGGAAGATGCGGCGCCGAGGCTGCGCTCGAGGTCGCGCTGTACCTGGCGCAGGGGTGAGAGCCGGAGCATGAGCTCGCGGTGGAACTCCGTCAGGGGGCACGCGGAGGGGTCGCCGGAGGGCTCCGGTTCTTCTGACTCGTCGTCCGAGTCTGCGTCAAGGGCGCCGTGCAGCTCTGTCATGGGGGTGTAGGGACGCGCGGGCGCGTCGGTCGGAGGGCTGTTCGCAGAGATCTCTTTCCAGAGGATCTCGATAATGTTGTTGACGGAGCGGATAAGGTTGAGGTGGATGACTGCACGCCAGGCAGCGCGCTCGGCCAGGAACGCATCGTAGGCGTACGCGAGCTGGAAGTCTAACCAGGTGCGATGATCGTCAGCTCCAGTCCCGAGTCCGAGAGCTATTAAGACCACTCACTCTTCACCGTCGTGGATTTGCCACTTTCGCTCTGGCCGAGCAGCAGGAGCCGCATCGGCGGCCTGCGTTTCTTCATGGCTAGTTTCTCCGCCCGTATCTGCTCGTCAATCTGCTCACTGATCCTGCGCGCCGCGGCCTCGCGCTGCTCCCTAGCCCATCGCTCCGCGGGGGTCTCGTTCGGCGGCGGCTCGATGGCGACGGCGAGCGGGTCGGGAGTCTCGAGGGCGCGTGCCATCGCGTCGAAGAAGAGGGGGCGTGGCGGAATGATTGAGCCACCGCGGCACGCCGCGGTATAAGGCAGCTTTTGAGAAGGCTCGACATGGGTGATGGGAACAGCAGAAGCTGATGATGATGAGAGAATCTGTGGCAGGTGTGTGCCCGCGGGTGGACTGCAGTGCGCAGCGCATGTGCGGGTCTATCAGGCGCACAGATGCGCTCTGCAATGTCGCATTCATTTCCCCATTCACTCCGGCGCGGTAGAAGCGCGGGCGTCGGCTGTCTGTCACTATCGGGATGAGTGTGTGCCCGTTCCTGGGGGCGGGCTGCGCCGCTCTCGCCCAGCAGATGCGAACCTTCATGTACATCTCCCGACATCTTCTGTGAGCCTTTTCAGGGGCACGTCAGGTATGTTGGCCTCCAGATCGGCCCAGATCGCCGGTGGTCACGGTTTGAGATCGTAGGCCCTCTGCTGGCTCCGGGCTGGCAGGCAATCAGAATACCTGTGAGGTGTACATACCGCCACAACGATGCGCCACGATGTCCGACCTCTTTTGAGTGTTGGCCACTCATGAGCTGCATCTGGCCTGAAGTGAGGCCACGACCGCGAGCTGTAGTGTGAACCATCTCCACCCATATCTTTCGGTATCGGCACCAGATTTCCCTCGGGTTCTGTTGCTGACGCTCACAGGCTCGCTGATGCAAAGGCTCCGAGGATTGGTCTCCGACGCTTTGATCTGCGACTAGCGCTATCAGCAGCCTTGCCTTTTGTATTCAGCACTCACGTGGGTGGCCGATGGAATACACGAGCAGCTGGATATGTCACGACAGTGAAAACATACGATTATCAGCAAAGCATAAATGCTGCGCACCTGGAACACGAGCCGGCCAGACAGGAAGCCCAGGGCACCGCGCCGAGCGCCGGCTCAACGTCTTAACTTGCGCTCTATTGCTTCCCCCCATAAGAATTTACAGAACCCTACCGATCACGGTCCAGTAGCACTGCAGGCGAATAAACCGTGGGTATGAAACAATCCAGAGACGACGGACCAGATAGCTCAATGTATGAATGTATATGTGTATGCGCAATGAGCGAATTATGATCAAGCACGGGCGAGGCAGAGAACCCAGGGATAGATGCTACAACAAGGGATGTATGGATTGCGTTTGAGTGAATGTAGGCCATTGAAAAGGGCAATAAGTATGGTAATGGATGGTAGCGGCAACGGATCAATGAAGAACACAGACCGCAGTGGATATTACTGGAATCGGTAGGGTATGGACGGCTAAGTATATACAAGGGGATTAGTAGTTGGGACGGTGGTGACGAGATTTCGACTGGCGGGGAGCGGAGGGGGTCGCCGGCCGAGGGGAGATGGCGCCTTGCCCGTGGGTGGGCACGAAGTCGGAGTCAACCTCGGCACACTTCAAGTGCAGCAAGAGGTTGAGAACGAACGTTTGTTCGTATCTTTCGCATAATCGTCAGTAAGATAAATCATCAAAGGACACTGTGGACGACTCACTGTGCATTGGTGAACACGACTAGCATAGATTCTGAGTTGCACCGTAAGAGATTTGGCGCCATAACAAGCGCGAGGTTCGGCGCAGTCATCTTCGTCACGCTCTGGATCTTCTCCTCCAAGAACAGCTGCAGGAAGCTGATGACGAACAGGACCACGCGGCGGTTCATCGTCGGAAGCCGCTGTACGATCTGCACACACGCATCTGGGTTGTGCGCCGACGTAATGCAGTCGTTGTACAACTCATCGGGGACGAGGGGGTCGCACAGCTCGCGAAGCCAGAGCTTCAGGAGCGACGCAAGGACGTGAGGATCGTCTACGCCTTCGAGGCTGTAGTACCCCTTGTCGATGCGCAGCTTCAGGTCCGAGACAAGGTCGCCGTCGCCAGGCACGCGGAAGATGCCTTCGTGCTTCGTGCCGCCGAGCGCGAGAATGCCATCGGCGAGGAAGGGTAGGATGATCGGCACCTTCTTGTCCGGATAGTTGCGCTCTTGCAACCTGAAGACGCCGTCAAGCGTCTCTCCAAATATCGACGGATGGAAGGCGGCATCCTGATCGCGAACTGCAGTTAGTCTCACAAATCATTGAGGATGGTGTTAAGCATGCTCACCGAAGCGGTTTCTATCTCTGCGACAGTTGGTGGTTTCCCTCTCGGTCCCTTCTTCGACACGTATGCAAGGCGGCGCAAGCAGTACTTGGCCATGACGTCGATTCGGCCTTCGTGCTGGTTCGTCGCTTGTTGAATGTACGAACGCAAGTATGCCTCGAAGTCCTTGGAGGGCGGGAACGTGACAAGAAGCACGCAGACTAGCTGCCACCCCTTGAAGATGCTCTCTCTGTCGCAAGTGACGGCTGTCAGATATCGTGACGCATGTTGAACGGTCAAAGGATACGCACTTGCTTGGATTGCCATTTAGCTGCTTCATCACTTGGCAATAGATTTCGTCCCGCAGCTCTCCATGACTTAGCCCTTCACCAAGAAGCCACCGCTCTTCTTCCACTAGCGCGTTGGTAGACACGCGAGGGAGCGACGTTGTAGACCCGTTGAAAGACTTCACAGGCGACGATGGGTATCCCCCCGTCCGCTCGCGTTCGCGGTCACCCATGAGGCGTTGGATGACTTTGAATGTCTTTACGGCGTCTTTGTGCAACGCACGGTTCAGGTTAAGGAGAGGTACGGCGATGGCCGTCTGTTTGGTGACTTGAGACGCGATTCGATGTGCAGGTAGGCAAACGGGACGCACCTTCTGCCAGGCCATAACCTGGGCGACGGGGACTGTGCGCTTGAAGATGAACCCAGTCTTGTGTGTGGAGAAGTAGCGATGCGCAAAGTCCGATTCGGCGAAGCGTTGGATGTCTGACACCAGGTCATCAGGAAGAATCGGATATTTTCTACCACAACGTTAATATGCTGTCAGAGCACCGAACATCGAGAGAGTACGCACCCTGTGTCCAAAGAAGCATCTGACTTGCGTCCAGCGTTCTGGTAGATGTCAATGGGTATGGGTGTGCCGTTATTTCGGTTGATCAGTTGACTCATGTGACGAGTAGCCTCTGCGTTGTCTCGTCAACATACGTGAAGGCCGGAGTGCAACTATCAACGCACCAGGATCCAGAACGGGACTACTAATGAACTTCCCTCGCAAATGTGCAGCAGCTGGACCAGAGACACTACGCCTAGGCTGCGGCGCTACAGGGGAAGGCTTCATGGGTGTAGAGGGTACGCTGCTCTTGTCCTTGCCTCTGAACTTGAATCGTAGAGGTGTATCAGGAGGGGTGCTGGAGTGGGTCTGGTCACTGCGAGCAGCGACTCCAAGAAGGTTTGGGTCAGTGTTGATTCTGACCCGCGGAGGCGATTCCTGTAACGACGGAGTGGCGGAGCGCGCGGCATGACCGCTGTCAGATCCGTCAGGCTTGTCGTGTGAATTAGACGACTGCGAGCTGGACAGTGCGATCATCTCGAGGGCGGCGTTGAGGCTCTGAGGCTGCGGGGAGCGGTATTGCGTGTAGGAAGAAGACTTTGACCGAGATCGGCCAACCGTGGAGTCATCGGCGGTGCTCTTGCGCTGCGGAATGCTGTCTTTTTTCGGGGTGCCTGCGCGCTGCCCGTTTACCGGTGTACCCGACATCGACTTGCGTCCACCTACGGACGGGGCTGGTGAGGGTGCCGCGTCGGTGTTGTAGGGAGAGCCAGGGATGGGGTCGAGCGGATGTCCTTGTTCGTATGCAAGTGGTCCTGCTTGGGAACCGGAGCTGTCATGCTGGTGATCAGGACTCGACACCGATTTGCGACCGGATGGCGGGCGCTTGGAAGACGAGCCGGTGCGCGGGGAAGATGTATGGGGACTAGGAGGGGGATGCTGTGTGCGCCCCGGAGAGCTCCTCGTGGATGACTGTGACGGGCGCGGGTTTAGGGCGCCGCCACCGCTTTTGTACGAGCGGCCATTCTGCGCGACATCCTTGTCCGACGTATACGAACGGGAGCGACGATATGGCATCCGTTCTGGTGTGTCGGAAGGCTGCTTTTGAGAGCCTTTGCCATTCGTCTCCCCGCCACGGTCTCGCATAGACAGCCTTCGCGCGAGCGCGGTGTTTTGAAGTACGCCTAAGGGAATCACGAAGGCGTTCGGACGCTCCCAAACAGTCTCCCCAGATTTGGTTTGATAGTAGTAGTTGAGACCGCTGGCCTCGTCGGACATCTCCCACCATTCGCCATCGGGACTAGGCGGTAACCTGGCGCCGCCACCGTTAGTAGAAGCATGTAGAAAGCGGAGATAAAGTTCTTACAAGAAGTTTCCAGCTGGAGGGTCCCAGCTTACCTCCCCTGTGGCGGGACATGCGTAGAATGAAACCTGTGTCTGAACAGGCGCGTATTAACATCAGCTTCTTATACCGCCCAACGATACAGCAGACAAGGGGCCCAGTTTGCTCATCGGAGGGGGAATACAGTCGTCTTTCCAAATGAATAAGCAGCGAATACAGCCACTGCACTCCCATACAGAACAGAAGTTTTCCCCGCGGCAGTGGTTAAGTGCCATTCTGACACTCTATATTGTCCGGGCGTTGCGCGTGATGGCTCTCAACTCCGACACAGCTGCGTTGTTGGTAAAAGCCCCGGGATTCAGATGTTACCGCAAGAAACGCGGCTAGCCTGAAAGAGAGCGCACTTGAGCAACGCAGAGTCTGGTACACACCTGTGGATCGATGAGAGTAACCCAGAAATTCGATCCCCATCCAGGGTCTCCAACTGCACCGGTCGCGGGCACGCCGTGCAGACTGGAGGCGCGTCTTCCGTTAAGACGGACCTCCGGCGTTGGCGGCATGTTTTCGTTTTGAACCGCACTAGCTCCGGGTGGCGATGTTTGTTCTGCGGTCGCATTTTGCGTGGGGGTATGCGTTGCGGTGGCACTTGACATCGCTGAGACGGTACGGGTATCGTTCTTCCACAGTTTTTCCTTCTTGCGAGTTTCGAGTGTATGCAAGCGGGTCCAAGCAGCGATGCGGAAGCTTTAAAGAGAGTCGGATGCTGGAAAGCAGGTATCGGAGGAGAGGGTATAATACAGAGTTTCTGAGCGGTGACGGGAGGAATCAAGAGCGCCTTCCGGAATGCGCGGCGGGCGTCGGCGGTCGCTTCTTCATCCCGGCCACGACGATGGTCACGACGATACCCGCGTTCATCTAGCCATCTTCCATGGCATATAAGGGTCATGTCTGTTTCCTTCACCGTAGCTACCTGGAAACGAAGGCACGGACTCGCCTCGTCTAGGAGTCTGATCAACGTTTGGACAGTGGAGACTTGGCACGTTCTTCACTCACACCACCTGGTGCGTTTCCACTGCCTTTGAACCAAGGATGCGAAGTCCCATTCGGCCCATCGGTCTATCGGGGTATCAGGTCTGTTCGAAGATGCTCATGCTGTCGACTCCTCACCTCAGCTCACATACCCGGTGTCCTGTCCACCGGGTGCCTGTGAGCACGTCCATTACTCTCGAACCCTCCTGGGTGCAATGGCCCTGTCTACCCCTGGTCCTGGCACCTCGCACGGTACATGGGAATACCGTTCGGGGAGGCTATACGTAGGTATGTTCACCAATATCGGGCTTACATTGTGGGAGACGGCGACCGGACATCTTTACTTACGGAGAAAGAATGCCGAGTATGCGCTGACTTTCCTTCCTCGTACAGAACATGCATGCATAGCTGAGTATCTCCTCATTCATGAACCCTCTGCGGGATGGACATCCACTCTCCTGTCACGACCGGGGCTCACGGATGCACTCCGCTTTCTCTTCACTCCTTCGTATGTCTTGCCCCGCAGAAAATCTCATCTCTCCTGATCAGGTGTACTCCTTCATTCTGCGAGCTCCCGCATCGAGCTCGTGTCTGTGGCGTGTTAAGTGTCTCAATCGCAGAGGGAGTGTGTAGTTCGCCGAAACGCACTGACAATTCGTACTCCACATCCAAGGTCCCGACCTCCTAAACGCGCTCATCTATATCAAGCCCTCAGTACTATTGAGTCTACCACCGCGCAAATAAGTTTGGGCGAGACCTCTTAACAAGCAGAGCGCGTGCCGAGAATACACCATCAAGCACACCGATGATCCCTTTGAAGCCCGATGTTATTCCACCGCATCCACACCGCATCTCATAAGCGGATCCGAGCCTTCTTTTCAACAGCTGTGTCGCTCGTTAGAAACCCATGGATATTTTCGGGGAAAGAGGTGCGTGCAACACGCGAGGTTCCACTAGAATCCACTTACCGGTAACTCAGGCAGGCTGTACACATGGATTCCACCTGCCTATTCTCCTCGCGACATATTGGAAAATGGCAATACGGCTGCACTGACTTCCCGCGTCGCCAGTGCAAGCCGCGTGCTCTATTCTGCTCTACTCCGGCTGTATAATCCGGTACAGCCTCAATACGCCTGTGAACCCAACCTCAACCCCCTCCTACTAGGAAGAATCCTTGAGAACGTCGTTTGTGGAACTCCTCCGTGATATATTGGTGAATAGTGCCTTTCTCGCCTACGGGGCTTGAAATGTGCATCGCTGTTGCTAGGCGCCCTCGTGCTTGCTAGCCGGCGCAACTGCGATACAGCCTTACAGGTGCATAAGTATGGTCTATATCGTCTATAAAATGCCCTCCCTCGACAGAAGACGGGAGGCATATACTACCCCAAACACCCCGCACAAAGACGCAACTTCGTTCACGACCTGTCGAAACCACAGGTGAGCCACACTTTGTACCGGTACATGCTCGAACGGGAGTAAGCGCTCATTATCTAGGTATCCATGGCTAATTCGCTCCCCATCGAGATGTGGAAGGATATCTTCGAGTTCGCATGCACCGACGGAGGCCGTACCGCGAGCTCTCTTTCGCACGTTTCCAAGGCCTTCCGCACAGTCTCCGCCACGTATCGATTCCGCAGCGTCCGGCTTTCGAGACTACGCGACATCCAACTGTTCTTGACTCACTACGAGGCTGCCCTCGCCACCGCATCCGCCGCCGGCTGCGACCCACCCCGGGTGTGCCATCTCCTTCTGTCTTTCCTGCCTGGGGAGACGGATGTCAAGCTCCTGGACGCTGGGTGCCACATGCACGACTTCCATGCGTGGCGCAACATGAAGGGCGCGTGGAACGCCCGCTGCGTCGACCTCCTTTCGCGCCTCTTCGCGCTCGTTGGCGCGCACCTCAAGACGTTGACCGTCCTACAGTCGCTCAGCATCCCTCTCCCCTTTGTCCGGTGCACACTCCCCGCGCTGCGCGAACTCACCCTACTCACCGATGATCGTCTCTTCGTGCGTCTCCCCAGCGAGGCGGAAGACCATAGCTCGTGGATTGAGCTGTCAAACACCGAATTCTACGCCGCCGGGACACCGCTCGACCTCACCGAAGTCGCCGCGAACCCGCCCTTCCCTGCCCTCGAACGCCTGCACGTCGTAGACGTCAGCGGTGAAGCTGTCGCGTGCAAACGGTTGCCGTGGGCGACGACGTTGCCTGTGTGGGCGAAGCTCGCGCCGCGCCTCGCCGTCTTGCACTTCTCGCACGCCGACGCCGCCATTCTCCGGGACGTGGGCGACCTGCTCCGCACGACGCCGCTCCTGTTTTCCGCGCTGCGCACGCTGGCCGTGCAGCCGGCGATGGAGGGCCCGGAGGGAGCCGCGGCGGTGGACGCATTGCGGGAAGCGTATGCGAGTGTAGCTCCGAGGCACGAGCTATCGCCGATACGGGTGGACTGCGTGGACGTGGATCCGACCATGGACAGCAGCGACGGTGGGTATTGGCCCCGAATGCTGGCGGCGGAGTGGTCGAGACGGATGTTGTAAGCTGGCCAGATGTTGTCGCACCAGAATTCACACCAGATATTTGTTTCGTCTAGAGGCTCTCGTGGCCTGAGCTCGCCAGAAACGTTGACCTTGCGCACACGCCGCAATCAGGTGCCCGGGAGCTTGCTGAGTGCGTCATCATATGTTGCAGGTCGACCAAACATGTGGCTGGTGAAGTTGGGTTGACGAATCAAGATTGGGCGGCAGCATATCCTAGAATTCTTCTCAGGAACTATCAAATGCCGGCAACCCACCATACCCCGCATTTCCCCACATTCCTGACCGACATTCTGATTCGCTGACTTTCGCTGTGTCCTCTGCTTTACACTGAAGATATATCTTCCATGTTGAACTTAGCTCAGCCCGGAGATGGAAGAGTGCAGCTCGCTGGAGGCCTTGCCCTGACCGCGTGATCAGTGAGTACATAATTCCTCATTCACACCAGTGTCTACCGTACCACCTCTCCAGTTCTCCAACCGCCACCCTTGCGACCGCACGCACTGCGACCTGCTCGATTACGTTCAGTTCGTCGATGCCAGAGCAGTTCAGGCAGTCTTCTCGTACCTCTCCACGCGCGGGACATGCTGCGTTTCTCACTGTCGGCTATTTTTGTCGCACGGCTCGCAGATCTGGTGGGGTGCTTCTCGAGACGCCAGGCGGCGCAAGCGTCAGTAGCGAGCTATTTAGTCTGCCGTCACAGGATCCCACCGCGTGCCCCCGGCCCCGTCCTTTCTTCTCGCCGCCCCGTTCTACGCGCGCACGCACCAGCATTGAGCAATGGCCGCCAACTTCGACCCGCCCAGCACGCTGAAGCCCGCCCAGGTCGCGGCGGCGATGATTGAGCATGGCGTCGTGAAGCACCGGACCCGCGCAGACGTCGTGTTCTTCAAGGCGGTGCGTTTTGTCATGGCGCTTGGGTGACGTGCGCACACTGAACGGGGTTGGGGCGGACAGGTCGCAGCCGGCGTGATGCTCTCCTTCGGAGGCCTGCTTTCTGAGATCGTGTCGGGCGGTTCGGCAGGGATCAACGCCTCCAACCCGGGCCTGGTCAAGTTCCTCGGGGGAGCCGTCTTTCCCGTGGGTCTGATAATGTGAGTCCACCGGTATCGCTGGGCGGGCGGGGTGCGAGAATCTGACCCCCGGTATGATAGGATTGTACTTCAAGGACAAGAACTATTGACGAGCAACATGATGGTCAGTCACTATCTGGCAGATGTCGAGCTTATACTCACCTGCGCTTTCAGATCTATCCAATGGCATGCATCAGAGGTGCAGTCCCATGGTGGGGACTGCCCTACAATTGGCTCATCGGTATGCCCTCACACTCAACTTCTGTTGTGAGGGACTAACTGGGCGCTCAGTCACTTTCGGAAACCTGTGCGGGAGTCTGTTCTTCGCGTCTGTGTTGACCAAATGTGCGTTCAAAGACCATCGCGCGCCCGACAAGTATTGACCCGGCCGTGAAGACACCGGTATCATCTCCACGCCACCGTACAACGCGTACGCTGTCACGTTCGCCATGTACGCTCCCGAGTACTATTCACATACCTGTTTGCATTGCTGACTAGCTTTCAGGCACAAGGCGGTAGAGCCGGAGTGGCACCAGATATTCTTGCGTGGGATCGGCTGCAATTGGCTGGTTTGCGTGGCTGTCTGGGTATGGATCAACATCTTTGTCGCTTCCCAACTGGCTCATGACCTCTTACCGACCTCTAGCAAGCCGCAGGGGCGCGCGACACGCTTTCGAAGGTGAGTTATTGTAGATGGACGCGAAGAAGCATGTGTCCTGACCGTGAGCTTGCTCCGAAAGATCGTGGCGCTGTGGGTCCCAATTATGGTGCGTTCACATCATCATTCCGTGTCCCACTGGGCGCTGACGTCGGGTGCCTTGGGCAGATTTTCGTCACCTGCGGGTACGACCACGGTAAGCATCCGCATTCGCCGGACGTGAAACGCACGCTTGCTCACCACATGATGACGCGCAGTTGTGGCAAACATGTTCTCCGTGCCACTTGGGATCCTATTCGGCGCGGACCTCACCGTCGCAGGGTACATCCGGAAGTGCGTCATGTCGAACGTGTATAGCTTGTGGCCACACATGTCTAACGCCGCACCCTGCAGATCGCTCATCGCCGCGTACCTCGGCAACATCATTGGCGCCCTCCTTGTCGCCCTCCCAGCGCTGTACTTCTTCGCTCCCCAGTACACGCCCGCCGGTGCGCTGCGCCAGGTCGAGGAGGGCGAGGGCTTCAACGGCGGTGCTGGGCCCTCAACGGGCGCGCGCGGGAGCTCTTCCGAGGAGAACGTGAACGAGAAGCGCCCGGCGGACGTCTACGAGGTTGACAGCAAGCGCTCGCAGTAGATGCGCCTCCAGGCGGCCTGGTCGTTCCTGTTTGTTACGTCTGCATGCTGTCTTCGCTCTGTGTAGATTTGTATTGTACTTTTATCTGATACGTTGATCATCGATTGAGGGATTTGTGCCGTCGAGCTTTGAGGTGGTCTGGATCTGGTTGTATGCAGTGTATCGGCTTGTCCGCCGAACACGCCGCCTCCGCACGCACGGAAACGCAATGCTACCAGCGATATGGATACGTACTCGGCAACCCTGACTGCGTGAAGGTCTACTGAGTCCGGGATGAATTTGTAGATCGGAGTTGCTCACAGTGGCGTTATGAAGTGTTGTCGCAGCACATATTTGCAGCTGTTGCAACGTTGTGCAGTGTATACACGCCGCGTGCCTGGGGTTAGAGCGGGCCACGCTTGTAAGTCGTGTTGTCTGATGCTACGTTTATTGTCAGCCGATCGGTCACACCGACGCTGAATTGAATAGCATACGTTGAACTGTCGTGACGAGCTCGGAGTGCGCACCCGGGACCCTTTCGAGCCAACGCATTGCCAGTACTTCCTGTCTGGAAACGGCGTACGGCCCTCAGGCTTCCGGCTGTTCACAGGGCCTCGTAGTTTCCCCATCCACCGAGAGCTTAATAGTGGTAACATGGAGCGATCACAGATCATGGCTGGGATATGAACGTCTGAACTCTGTCTCAAACTTTCAATGCACTGGATCACGATGGGATAAGGAACGAAGACACTACCTTTAGAGCCATTCGTGATGCCGACATGCCTCCGCTGCCGCAGTACAAGCGTAGCGGTTTGTTACTAGTCGTCATAGCTGATAGCTCGACACACAGCAGCCACCCTGAGCATGCAGGCTGCGACGGAGCCCCGAGATTCGCCCATCGGTCCCATATAGGCGAAAAGAAAGTTCAAAAGCGATGCATTCGGCAACCCAACTGCTCAACACACAAAAACGTTCGCGGAACGCCGCACATACACCGGCACCTGCGCCCGAGACAGGGAAGGAGCAAGCGCGTCATGACTGCGTAGCAAGCATCTGCATGCGGCGAGTCAACTCGTCTGCGTCGACCGTGCCCTTCGCGTTCGCATCGGCGTTCGCCTCCGCCCACGCCCTCCGCTCGACAAACTTGTGCAGCTGCGCCTCCCGGAGGCGCGTCACGCGCTCGAACGCCTTCAGCTGCTCGACGAACCCCGCGTTCGGCCTCACGACGCGCCTTGCCGCACGCGCATGCGCATGCGCCTCCGCGAGCGACATGCAGTGCGCCGCGATGAGGTACGCGATCGCGACGCTCGCGCTGCGGCTCATGCCCCACACGCAGTGCACGAGCACGCGGCCGCCCCCGGCGAGCGCGGCGCGCATCCAGTCGACGGTGCCGTCGAGGTAGTCGAGCAGCGCGGAGTCGTGGTGGTCGTCGATCGGCACGCAGAGGTGCTTGATCACCTTCGGGTAGCGGTGTGCCGGCTTGCGGACGACGGAGACGACGTGCGTGATGCCGAGCCGCTGGAGCACGGCGGGGGAGGTCGCGGTGTAGAGGTCAGAGACGAAGAGCCCGGGCACGATCTCGCTTGCCTGGGGGAGGAAGTCGTCGATGGGCGAGCGCTGGGTGCAGATCTTGTGCAGGGCGCGGCGGTGGAAGTAGTCGTCGTCGAGCGTGAGGGAGCGGAGCATGGAGACGACGGTGTCTGCGCTTGGGGGTGAGCTCGACTTCAGGAGCACTGAGCACTATTATAGGAGGCGTGAGCGCGAGGCCTGTGTTCCCTGAGTGAAAGACGCACCTTCTCGAGTCTCCCGAACGACAGGTCTTCGATGGTCATAACGGGCGCCATTGCGTGGGATGTTATTCGAAGGTTGGTTGATGGAATATGTAGGAGTGCTTATGGGTGTAATGTGGGAGCGTTGATGGCGGTGGGTGTGGAAGTGTTGATGGTGTTCGGTGTGTGATGGGGCTCACCTTCATATACGTGCAAGGCTCGGATAACAGGGGGAGGACTGTCGTACCCCGTAGAGTTATAGCCGCACCGCCGTTTTCAGAGTTAGGTGGATTGGGCGGCGTGAGGGCAGGGAATCGTGAAGCGAGTTCGGATATGGACCGAGTCGGGGAACCCGATGGCGGCAGTCCCGATGCGGATAGCCACCACTTAGTGGCGAGAGAGCATTGCGGAGCCGACAACCGCCCCGACAGGTTGGTCTTCTAGCATGGAGGGAGAAGCTACGTACCCGTATCGTACCCAGAGGTCACAGGTCTGACCGACATTTTGGTTGAGTTCAGTCGTCCAAAGGTTAGCAATCGAGGAACGCTGGCGCAGAGAATAGCCCCTATTGAGAGACCGTCGTGGGGCGTCGGTCGGATTCCTTGGGCCGTAATAAAATGTAGCCGTATGTCAGTATAGAGGCTGAGAGTGTTGGTTTCGGGAGCGGAAAATTACGGATAATTCCGGTGCAGGGGGGCAGAGTCGTCGGCGGCAGGTCGATATTGGGAGCTCCTGCAGCAACATCCCCAAAAATCCAGACAGACAGAGGGAACCGCCAGAGTCCGGGTGTGTGGCCATGGACGCTAACGGTATCCGCGTCTGACCCAGAGAGAGGGGGGGGGACCATGGGGGCAGAGTCCAAGAGGGAGAGCCAGACAGTCGGATGTCCGAATTCGGTGTCCAATGGTGACCCGTGCGGCTCGATCGAACTCGGAGTTGCAAGCCGCGTCGCGGAGTCGACTCTCTCGTCCGGCCGCATGCACACATTCGCACCCCCTCCTTCCTCCGTCCGGTAAACAAGCTTTCGCCGCATGCAGCACGACATCCCAAGGCCGCACCTGTATGCCTATCCTGCGGCGACCCGATCGTCCTGCCCGCTCTCGGCCCTCCAGTGCAAATTTTCAGGCAATGCACTTGCGTTGCGGTCAGGCTGCCCACCCGCGACTCTGCGGCTCCGCTATCGATGGGCGACGAGCAGGGCCAGCCTGTCGGAAAGTGTTGAATGTGAACGTCGGATGTCCGCCTGGATGCGTCCTCGTGTACCGCGATAGCGCGCCGTAACAATGAGTAGCGGCCAAAATGGGCAAAGCTCGACGGTGGCGCGGACGACGTTCGAATGTTCGTTTTGAGGCGCCGGGCGTGGCGATCGCCTGAGCTCTGCGGGCTGCTGGTGAGTGTGCGGGTGCTCGGAGATGATTGGCCACCGCTGACCGACCTGCAGGATCTACGGGACGACATTGCTCGCCAGGTGTTTCCCCGACCTTCCGCGCAGAGCATTAGGGGGCGCGCGCGTGCACACGGGACCTGTATGCACAATTCCGGAGATCCAAGTCCATGCTGTCGCCGGACGGTGGACTCAGTGCTAGGACAGGGCAGGTTCCCCGTGGCATCGATAATCCGCGAAACGGAACGGCGGCGCTGTCAGGCTTGCGCAGCTCTCCGAACCGACCGCTCTATAAGAAGGGCGGCATACTTTACGAGACACCCCAAGTCTCTCCTAAGGTTCCGCCAAACCCCCGATGTTATACGACTATTCCCTGGGCGGCCACCCAACCTGCCGGTCAGCTACTCTCGACTATCAAGCTTCCGTGGCGCTTCTCGGACCCGGCAGCGGGCTTGATTTGTACAGAGGTGCGTTCATGCTTCTTGGGCTCGAGTTCGTGTCCTGCAAGGCGTGCATGTGCTCGGACGACGATATGATGGTCTGGGTCCCCGTTCTCATATGTACCAGCATGAAAACCCTCTAGCTAGGGCATGCGTGCTGGTACATACCATGAGAGTGGAAGAGCCCAGACCATGGTACGCCGCCCGTGACGAACGCACTTCCAGTCTGAGCAGACCACTCACCGGCGCTCCGCGACCCGCACGGCTATGCAGGCCGCGCAGAAGGTGAGGCATGGGGACCAATATGGCCTACCGTTGCCGCATCCTGCAGCAGACGAGCGTATCATGCGACCGAGACCCTATCCGCACCCAGAACAGGCAGTCAGAGAGCTCTGTTACCTGTTCTGGCGCCAGGAACAAGGACCGGTGTGATGCTTTCGTTGCAGGGTAGCCCCAATATCGGCGGGAGCGCGCCTCGCACAATGTTCTACGGAGTGAAGTGGTCGCGCGGTGAGCGCGCGGGGAGCGTTTGAACTTACTGGGGCCGTCCGGTGTTGGTTTGCGCCATGCCGGGCTGCGGTGGGCGCACATGTACGCTGCACGAGCTCTCCGATTGGCGTGACGGGCGCGCGCCGCGATGCGGATTAGGCTTTAGGTTGCCTGGCCATCCGGTGCGCCGATTGACCATACCAGGCTGCCGACGGTGCGTACGTAACGAAGCGCGCCGCCCCTCTGGCTCAGCACGGCCGGCTCGACCACCACCACCATCACCACCACTCTCATAATGTGCTTTCGATGCTCTCGTCCGAAGACCCACGTATTGCAGTTCTCGTCTATTTGCACGGGACACGTCTCGCTTTTTAACGGTGTACCGCACTCGCTCTGGCTAACTAGACTGGTGAACATTGCTCATTCATCCAGTCTCTTTATTCCGCGTCCACCATCATCATTAGAGCTCTGCGTCTCGCTCTCCTAGAACCTTGATGATTCGCACACGCCGCTTAGCATCATCCTCCTGCAAATCCTCATGGCCCTCACCTTTTCACGTGGATCCGCTTTTGGGAGGTCTGCTGCTACTCTCTGTCCGCGTTGACGTGCGCAAAAGCAACTAGTGCGTATAGTTTCCGCGTCAGGTAGACCACTACGCTCTCTTTTTCACGAGGACCAGCGCCTCAAGTACGTCGCTGATCTCATCCCGTCCACCGTCATTGACACCCGCTGCCTCAGGATCGGATTCAAGGGCTCCGCCACCTCCCACCTTCTCGAGGGTATCATGTATCTACGCCTGTCTGCACCTTCATTCACCTCCTTGCCCTCCAAGCCTTCCTGTATTTGCCAGGGATGCTGGGAGGGCCCCTTCGCTGCCAGCCTTGGACTCTCAAGAAGCATACAGCCAACCATGCGCAGCGACAGCGAAAGATTCCGCACCCATCCGGATCGAGAGGATTCGTGTTCATACAATATTCCCCAGACGGTGCTGGCGCGTGGTGGGGCCGCTGGATGTATCTGGTGCCGTTTCATATCTACAATACCCAACATCACAACAACAGGAATGTCGTACAGGACTTTGGAACATCTAGACCCTGCTTTCACACATGTTCCCCGCGGGATCTCCTCGCTAGCGAAATGTACACAATCACCGTCAGACGCTCCAAAGACCCGGACTTCATGTTCAGTACTCCGAGGAATGCGCAGGTGCTGTCGGTTGTCGTCGGCCGGGGTGTCTTCGCTGGGGGTGTGTATGCGGATGCGGGTGAGCAATATCATGTATATTCTTTCCAATACTGACGAACGAAAGAAGATGATCCCTCGGCAATATATATCACCGCACGTAAACCCGTGCTAGATGTTGGCTCCTCGCGAGCGCTCTCTCTCGCAAAGACGTACATCACCCAGTGCAGCGAGGCCCACAAAGCCTGTGAAGCGCTCTCGATGTCCTTCGACCAATCCCTCCCCACGCGTCTTATCGACTACAGTAATCCGGATGCCCCCCGTCTAGTCTTGACGGGTGGCCAGCGCGGCAGGTACCTTGCCCTCAGCTACGTGTGGGGCGAGGAACAAAAACACAGCACTACGACACTCAACGAGTCCACCTACTGCGCCGATGGAATCGACAGCTCTCTTCTCCCGCAGACCATCGTCGACGCTATACGCGTCACATACGCGCTTGGGGTCAAGTTCCTGTGGGTCGATAGCCTGTGCATCATTCAAGATTCGTACCAGAACCAGCGGCACGAGTTAGGAAAGATGCACATCATCTACCGCAATGCCTACCTCACCATCATCGCTGCCAGCGCGTGGAAAGTCAGCGACGGCTTCCTCCACGATCGGCCGCCGGCACCTGCCCTCAGCCTTCCTTTCATCTGCCCCGCTCCGTCACCCCCGTGCAGCAACGACCCGGGGGCGTGCGCTACAACACCGCAGGTGGGCACGATACACATCGCCACAACGCGGTACAGCCACGCCCAGGAGCCTATCAGCGCGCGGGGGTGGTGCCTGCAAGAGTACCTGCTGTCCCCGCGCGCACTCATCTTCACCTCCGAGACGCTGCAACTCAGGTGTCAAACCGAGACGCGGAGCATCGGCGAGGCGTTCTACTGCCTGCACGGCGAGCGACGGCTGCCCATCCTGCTCCTTCTCCCGGATCCTCCAACTCTGCAATACGGCACCGCCCAGTGGGGCGTCGCCCACGACGAGTGGCTACGCGTGGTAGAGGACTACAGCAAACGCAGCATCAGCGACCCGCTCGACAAGCTAGTCGCGTGCGGCGCGATCGCGCCGGGCTTCCAGCGCGTGCTCGGCGCGGAGTATCTCGCGGGTGTTTGGCGCGACACGCTGCTCGTCGACCTCCTGTGGCGCAAAGCGGAGGACAAGGACGCGCAGCTCTCGCGCCCCGCGCTATACCGCGCGCCGTCGTGGTCGTGGGCAGCTGTTGAAGGACCTGTCCGCATGGTGGGCAGCGTGTGGCCGAGGGCGAACTCGCGGCCGTGGGGGGCGCGTGATCACGCGCAGGTGGTTCGGTGCAACATCGTACTCGAGGACACCACGCTTCCCTTCGGAAAGGTTACGGGTGGATCCCTCGTCCTCCGCACGGCCTTGATGACCTGCGTGTTGCGCCCTGATGGGCTTTACCGCGCTGAACGGCCGGTTTCGTCTGGGATGCAGACGCCGCATGGGCTTGTTGGGGGCTCAGATCAGGAGGGCAACGTCTTGGAGAGGTTGGGGAAAGTGTACGTCGACATTGAGGCTGATGCGGGGATCCAGAGCACACTGTGGGCTGTCTTGCTTTCATGTGACGCTTCGGACCCGTTCAAGAGCCCAGAGGGTCTCCTGGTTACAACCGTTCAGACGGAGGGCCCCAACCCTGATGCAGAGCCGGGGACAAAGAGGGGTACGCCAGTCTGTCGGAGGGTAGGGACCTTTCGCATGGATAGGTGGGATGCGTTTCGCGATGTGCTATGGGAAGAGATCGAGCTAGTATGAACACTCTGGAGGCGCGTGAAAGGCATCCAATAACTCATCCCATCTTGATATTGCTCGCGCAAGGACGGTCAGTTGGACGTCCCGCAGCTGGTGTTTTACGCTTATTGACTTCGTTGTATTCACAGATGCCTCCGCGGCGCTTAGTCATTTTTTCCGTACTTGATACTAATACAACTTGAAGATCATTCCAGCTATCATAACATGTCTCGTCACACAGGCGCCCATACCCGTCCTCATCGACCAACATCCCCCGCGTCGCGCGCCCCGCGCGCCATTCATGCACTCGCGACCTTACCACTCAGCTCACGCTCTACTCGCACGATGTCCTGGGTATGCTGGTGCGCCCACAGCGCGGCCACGGCTTCCGGCTCAATCGGCGGCAGGGGCCTGCGCGGGCTCCCACCGTACCCATAGAGCTTCTCCAGGAGCGCCTTCGTGCCGGAGATGGACGCCTTCGCGATCGTGAAGTCGGCGCGTGCCACGACGCCCTGGAGGCGCTGTGCCTCAGGCAGGAGGGCCGGGTCCTTGAGCGCTGCTTCGGAGAGCTCGTAGAGCCTCTGGATCGTGTACTGTGAAGCCGTGGTCAGACGACAGCTCACCTAGTCGGCGAACAGGACTCACGGGCGCGACGTTAGCGAGGCCGGTGATGGCCCCGTGAGCATTGACGAACGTCGACGGCAGGAGGAAGTCGATGAACCCGCCGAGCACGAGGAACGGCGCGTGTGCCTTCCGTCGCGGATATTTCTCCGCGAAGGATGGCTCGGAGACAGTAGCGCAAATGCGGGTGAGTTTTCCTACGTTGCCACATCTGCAGGGAACGTGTCAGGCTCATCGCAGCGCTCAGCCCAGGAACAGGTACCGACGTGAGCTTCACGCCCGTGAGGTTGGGGCACTCCGTCGCGAGCTCCGTGATGAGGTCCGAGTCGAGGTCGATGCCTCCGCTCGCGCCAGGGTCTAATGTGGAGCCCGTGTCAGCATACACGAGCGCGAGCTGGGAACATCGGTGCGTACAGTTATAGATGATCACGGGGAGCGGGCTCTTCTCAGCGACCTCCGCCCAGAACGCCTTTAGGGCCGCCCGGTTCGTCGCGAGCGCCCCAGCGTAGTATCCGCTCAGGATGACGATCGCGTAGTCCGCGCCCGCGACCGACGCCTGCTTGCACAGCTCGACCGTCTCGCGGGTGGAGCCCGCACCGGTCCCGGTAACGATGGGCACGTCTTTCAGCCCAGCGCTGTCGAGGGCGCGTCGCGCGGCTGTGATGAGGATGAGGCGTTCGGCGTGCGTCAGGTGGTGGGCCTCGCCCATAGAACCCGCGAGCAGGGGCCGGACGCCTGCCTTGGCCACACGCACGACGTGCGTGGTGAATGCTTCCAAATCTGTTACGAGGCACTCCTTCTCAGAAATTCAGGTTTCGCGCAGCTTTAAAGGTGCGTACCAAGCTCTTCCGTGTCGGCGTGGAAGAATGTGGGGATGGGGGCGAAGATGCCGGGCGTCAATGGGCGCGAGGTCCCCGAAGCGCCGTTCACCCCGTTCGCGCTGTGTACACCGTTCGTTCCGTTCGTGTGGGATTCGTTGGATATGGGGGGCATAGCTATGGTTTAAAGACGTGCGAGAAGGAAGGAGAGGTTGCTGGGCGGTCGACCCAGCTTGCTCTGGTCCTTATAGCAGCCTTGTGGGGACCGCTACGGTCCGCCGGCCCGTCCGTACGACGGCCCTTCGTCGTTCGCGGGCCGTGTATTCACGGTGCGCTCCGGCTGCTGCTCTGGGCACGGCGAGATTGTCCAGTATCGCCGTTCTAGCGCAATCATTCTGTGTTGCGCACTGCGTTCCCGTCAACCTATTGAGCCGCTCTCGCAGAGCACTTTCGACGATGCTATCCATAACGTCCGAACGCGTCAAATGTGAAGCAGGAGAAGCTTGCGCACAACTTACAAGACACGGGAGCGACTCGGCCAAAGGGCCCGGGCAGAACAGATATGCTTGACTCAGCTTCGTGCGTTCGATGTGCGATGTCAAACCCCCGCTGCCGTCTACTATGTAGCGCCGTCCGGTCAGTGGTTTTCCTGGAGGCCCTCTCACGTGCGTTCGAACGGGCCGGAAGGTAGTTCGGAGTTCCTGGGGAATACATTGATCAACGCCTTTTCAGTAATTCCTGTGTTCAAGGATCTGAACGTCTGAACGTGAACCGTGAAACCACCGTCCCACCGTCGCGTCTGCGCCACAAACGCGACTGCGAAGCGCGTCGCGTAACCGCCGATGTCACGTGCGCGTGGTATTGGGCGGGGCTACGCCGAGACCATTCTTCTTCTCTTCCATTCAAGGCTGAGGTCTTAACTACACGTAGGCCAAACATCGAATCAGCCTTGTGCAGCATGAAGTCGAAATCCACGCAGAAGGTAAGAATACTAAGTACTGTTCCTATCTACTCGGAAAGATGCAGTACTTGGTGGCTAACGCATTGCCAGACTTTCGGACGCAAACTTCCGTACCAGAAACGCAAAGACATCCAGTCTGGTTCCGTAAATTCGAGCAGCAAGGCCATACAGACATCTTCGCTTTCGACTTCCCTGCCATCGACAGACGCCGCGTCTGCAGCTCCGTCGCCTTCGCTTGGACTGGAACGCGCTCGCGAAACATACGTTGACTCCTTCCAAAGAAAATATCCGAACATGGAACCCCGCAACGACTATGAGCTACTCACGCTTGCACAGCGCAAAGTGGAGGGGGCCCCGGCCGAGCTCCGTGCATGGGTGGACGACCAACTGCTGATTGACATCCAATGCGTCGGAACCAAGGAGGCTGTCTATGCGGACGCCACAAAGGTACTGGATAATATGGTAGGCCAAACGGGGGTACGTCGCGCAGTGTTCGCTCCCCACATGCTTGCGTTGCTTATGACCCACCCCAGCGTAAGCCACGCCCCGGCCGCGATATAATGCATACCTGTCAAATTCCGGGAAGCAAGTACTCCATCCGGCTATGGCCGGGCAACCTCTACGTCAACGAGTACTGCATGGATTTCGTGAACACCGAGACGAAGGAAGCGGTTAATACTCCATTTGAGCTCGAGCTCTGGGCGGTCCCCGACCCCGATGCGCCATGGCTGGCCATGTCGTCTGGTCGTCTCTACTCCCTGGAACACCACTTTCACGTCGCGCGGGACAAGATCCTCCCGGGTTTGGAGAAGTGGGTGCTTCGCGACGGGCAGACGTGTTTGCTGAAGCGTCCAGGGAAGAAGGACGTCTTCTTCCGCGTTCCCGTCCGCCGGAATCCGACTACTATCAAATACGATGCCGACGTCCTCGAGTTCCCGAGGGAGGTGTAGCTGCGGTGCGATATCGTCGGCCTTGCTGTCGCACTCTGATGCTATGCCCACTTCTGCTGTATGTACCGCGCACTCACTGTGTGCAACTAAACAAGGGACCCTTGCTAATACACGTGGTTGCATCGTATATCTGAGCGCGGGAGAGCGGATTGATGATCACCGCTGAGCACATACACGAACTGTGGTCTGCATGGAAAATGGGGTGAAGGATGTGTGACGTTGTGGTGGTCAGTGGGTCGCACGGGCGCTGATTCTAGTGGGCTATTAGGCCACGGCAACCTCGCGCGCGGCTTACGTGACAATGCACCACTCTTCGACTTACTTCCATCCGTCCGCTGCTCGTTATCCGAAGTTAGATTGCGGCTTGCGCCGAAAACCATATGCGTGGCGCGATGAAGTCGAACTCTACTCATAAGGTTAGTCGTACAACTTGTTGTCCCGCTCAACAACAATCAGGCAGTGGCTAACTTGAGTAGACCTCCGAACGCATGCAGCCTTACCAGAGATATAAAGGTGGACGGACTGTCTCCACGGTGATGGCAAAGACACAGGCTATTCAGATCCCCTCTGGCCCTTATCTGCCACCCTCAAAGCCCGCGTCTCCAGAGTCTCCGCCACTTTCCAACGGACTGGATACCGCGCGCGAGATGTATATGGAGTTCTTCGAGAAGACGTACCCAAACATACAGCCACGCGACGACTACGACTTGATAACGCTCGGGTCGACTAGGCGAAAGGGAACGGCGGCGGAAATTTACGCATGGGCGGACGACCAGATGCGAATCGATATCAGGATTTTAGGCTCTCGGGAGGCCGTCCTTGCGAATTCGACAAAGGTGCTGGATATGGTCGTAGGTATCACGGGGGTACGTCGCGTAATGCCTTTCCTTTGTACATACCACTGAAGTGACGTCCGACGTCAGCGTAAGCCGCTTCCCGGCCGCGATATTGTGCATACCCGTCCGGTCCCCGGAAGCAGGTACTCCATCCGCCTATGGCCAGGCAATCCACGCGTCAACGAGTACTGTATGGACTTCGTGGACACCGCGACAAAGGAGGCCGTCAATTCTCCGTTCGAATTCGAGCTCTGGGCCGTCCCCGACCCCGAGGCGCCATGGCTATTCATGCCGTCCGGCCGTCTCAACTCCTTGGAGAGCAACTTCCACATCCCGCAACACAAGATCCCCACAGGGGAGGAGAAATGGGTGCTCCGCGACGGACAGACCTGTGTACTCAAGCGTCCAGGCAAGAAGGACGTGTTGTTCCGGGTTCCCGTTCGTGAGAAACCCCAGGTAATCAATCCTGTCGACTATGACGTTCTCGACTTTCCCCGCCAGGTGTAGAGGCTGTCCGACGTTGTCGCTGCATATCGTCCACCATTCTGTTCGCCTTCTTCTCGTATACCGCGTACTCTTGTACAACTACATTAACATGTATGGACTATCTAACTTCCTCAAATGTACCAGCTCCGTTCAATTAAACCAGTCAGGATCGATCTTCGCGCGCATGCAAGCGTCAGCACTTGCAGCGCGTCGACGCCTCGCGTCTGTGCTACAAACGCGAATATGAACGCAATTTCCACGTCGACCGAGACAACATTCCGTTGTACATCTGCTCGCATTACCACTGCACCTAACCTAAGGATACATGATGCCCCGGACTCGCGCACGAGCTTCGTCCTTACATGTCGAACTTCACGACCTGCTCACCCGCCCCGCGCTCGATCTTAAGCAACCGCTTCGCCACACAACCATACACTGGCTTCGTGACCGCACTCCCGCCCATCAGACCCGCACCTCCAGCGCCGATCGCAGCGGCCTTCTCCGCGAGGGTATCCTTCAAGACGCGTAGGGTGAGAGCGTGCCCGGGCGCGCCGAGCAGCACGAGCAGCATATGGGCGGTAAGTATCTGCTGGGCGGTGGGGGTCGCGCCCGGGCCAGACGGCGCGGCGCCGGAGAGCGAAGAGAAGCTAGACGCCGAAGGGGAGGCCGGGGTTGGCTTGTGCGTGGAGAGTTCTTGGAGATAGGCCCTGTAGTGATGCGGTCAGTTCGAACGGACCTTAACATACACGGCGTACGCACATCGTCTCCTTCGCGCGTGGGGGCTTGCTCTTGTTCATGCTCTTCCCCAACGCGTCGAATGGGTGACCGGGCATGACGATCTCGCCGACGGTTGCCCACATTTTCTCCTGCATATATCACTGTCAATATTGCCGAAACCTCGTACTAGAGTAGTACGTACGACAATCCGTTCGAGCTCAGTTGTAACTCTGACCTTCGGACGTTTCGGGGTAGCCCTAGAGCCGGTGGCGACAGGGCTCTCTGCGGAAGCCACTGGGATAGGCTCTGGAGGTGGAGACGGCGCCCGCGGCTCTTCGGGTGGTGAGGGTAGGGGCGCCCCCCGAAGCACGACGGTAGGCTCAGCAGTCTCATCCGCTTCACCGTCCTGAAGAACGCTTTCGACCTCGTCCTCTTCATAGTCATCATCAGGCTCCGGAGCCAGCTCGACGGCCTGGCCGACCGATGGCCGATATCGCGCAAGGAGCCCTGACCGGGGCGTCTTCTCTGCTTTCTTTGGCGGGAGAGCAGGTGACCCGAACGACGATGCAGACACGTCGTTGATGTCTATTTCCTCGTCCAAGAGCGAGTCTCCCGTGAAGTGCAGCGTGCGCGCGGTCGCTCCCGGTGTGTTCCAGAAAGTCTCTTCGCGCTCGTCCGCGGCCGATGTTGGCTTTTCCCGGACAGGCGTCTTCTGCTCGCGTTTGGACTTGAGTGGGGCGCGGACTTTCTTCTTCGCCAGCTCCTCTTTCTATATGACGGATCTATCAGCGCACTTGACGCACCGGTAATGGAACGCACCCGTTGTCTGAGATATAATATCTGTGATTGAAGTTCCTCAATCTGCCGCTCCTCCTCCTTGATGGCAGACTTGGGCGACGACGGGGGATTCACGGCGTCCGCACTAGAATGCTGGGCTTAACGGTTGGAACGACCCCATGCACGAAGCAGTCCACTTACTTGCTTGAGTTGCTCGCTCAAGGCGTGTATGCTCGCCCTGACCTCCTCCAAACGTTCGAGCATCTGCACCGCCTGTTCCGAGGCTCGCGGCATGGGGCGAATCGACTGACTGCTCGTGCTCAGCGCATACACCCCATGCAAACCGGAGATTACCCACTAGCGCTCCAGGTACTTCAGGGTAGCGTTTGCGTACACCTCCGGATCGTGTTCGCGCGGGCGCGGTCCGTCCGGCTTCGCATGCCTAGACGAGGGCGGCTTCCGCAGCGGTGTGGCACCTAAGAACTCGACGCGCCCGATCTCGACATTGGTCGGTTCGACGTCAGGCACCGCTGGCTGTTGAGGCTGAACGAGTGTGAACAACCCAATCTCTGAGGGGTCGATATCGCGAATGAGGTCGCCGAGCGGAGTGTCTAGGATTGCGCGGGTGAAAGGGCCAGGAATTGTACGGCCGAGCGCTGGCGAAGAAGCAGCGCGAATAGACTGTGCGATGTGCGAGAGGCGGTCAATATGTTCGGCGAGAGCAGCCATCGTGATCGCTGTTGCGCACGTCGAGCGCGAGTGGTTGCTTGTCGGTGGCGGCAGCGAGCGGACAAGCCGCCTCGATCGCGAGCAACACGATACGCGCTCTGGCCTGCCCTCAAGTGGTCACCTGATCTCGTGACGCGTCCATTAGCCACGGCCCAGCAAGGTCCGGCAAGTAGGTACTCTCGCTCATGTCGCTGCAGGTAAGTCATTGGCAACTTGCTCGATGGTGACAATAGGTATACATGTGCAATTGAGTAAATTCCAATTTTTGATACATATATCTGGCCCTACGAGACAAACCTCCGAAGCGGTCGACAAGAGCTGAGACAGCATCGCGGAGGGGAGGTCCGGAGTAGAGGGAGAGACACATTGTGCGACTACTCAACCTTGGGGAAGTCGAGGATGTCAACGTCGTACTGGACTGTCTGCGGTTGCTGACGAATAGGCACGGTGAACATCACGTCCCGCTTGCCAGGACGCTTCAGCAAGCACGTCTGTCCGTCCCGCAGAACCCACTTCTCCTCGCCAGGAAGAATCTTGTCCCGGGCAACATGAAAGCTACGCTCCAGCGAGTGAAGGCGTCCGGATGGAAGAGCCAGCCACGGAGACTTGGGATCAGGAACGGCCCAAAGCTCGAACGCGAATGGGGAGTTGACGGGTCGGTTTGTTACAGTGTCCACGAAGTCCATGCAGTATTCGTTGACGAATGGGTTTCCGGGCCATAGACGTATTGAGTACTTGCTGCCGGGGATGGGTCTTATGTGCGCGATGTCGCGACCGGGACGCGGCTTCACCTAGTATCGAAGCATAAGCGGGTGCGGGCGAGAATGGCGACGGAATCACATACCCCTGTTACGCCTACGATGCAGTCCAGTAGCTCCTTCGCGTTCGCTAGAACGGCCTTTCGTGACCCGAATATCTTGATGTGGTTTTCCATCTTCTTGTCCACCCAGGCAAGGATCTCTGCAGTAGTTCCCTCGCGCCTAGTCGACCCGAGAATCAAGAGGTCGTGATCGTCTCTCGGCGTAATGTTGGGGTAGACCTCTTGCATGAATTCAATGTACACTTGACGGGCAACCTGAGATCCGGGCAACGACGATTCCACTGCAGATGTGTTCGAAGTGTTGCTTGTACTTGACGACGCCAACGAGCACGGCTGGGTAGACATGGAACCCTCCACGTCTTTGGAAGAATTCTTGACATCTTTGGGTCTGCTGTACGGCTGCTTACGCTTGACCGGCGTCTTGACAGACATCAGCTCATGAGCATATGTGGCTAGAGATGATGTAGCACCATCACATACCTTGCGAGTGCATGTATCCTTCATAACTAGCAATTGTTAGGGAGAGCCGACGGAGAGTGCAGCAGTTGCGTAAACGGAGTCCTTGGGTGGTGGTGGCGGTGGTGAGAGAACAATACCGAGCGCCACAAATGACTGCGCGTCAGTTATTTCCTACATGTTGGCGTACACCTTCCGACATGTGGTATACACCTTCGCGCAACCTCGGTCGATCTATCTTTGCATGTCTAGACAATATAGGCTTCGGGAGTCCTACGCACTGACAAGCAGGACATGGCTGGTCGCGTAGTTGATTGCAATAGTCTCAGGAACGGCGAGCTCAGGACCTGAGGTTGCACAAGTGCGAACAAGCATATTTCCGCGGGTTCGACATCGTGAAAGAGGTGTCCGGGCGGAGTGTTCGGAATCGCGCGACTCTAAGGTAGCGGAGCGGCGACACCGATAAACAGTGTGTCCGTGCGAGGGCGTTGATGTTTGCGGCAAGAGCTGTTGCGCGCAGGGGTGGTCGTTGGAGGCAGCGAGCGAAACCTGCGCGGGCGCGGCACGAATCGCGACTCGCTCGCTCGACGCGACTACACCATTTGGCCTGCCCTTAGTTAGTCACATGGATATCAGGCGACGCGTCTCCAGGATCGCGGCAAGTTCGACGCGCGCGGCGTCGGGAAAGACTTGACTGGGACCAGCTTGGACGCGTGTGGCGGTTGGATGAAGCTTCAGATCTTCAGACTCTCCTGAATGACGGCACGGCGAGAGTACTGGTGTTAGCTAAGAAGATCGATCTGAGGCACGTAACAGAGGAGCAGATACATTGGATAATATCGAAACAGTCCAAACAGGTCTATGATATACAAGTGTGCGGTATATACAACGAGAGCGAGTAATAGCATCAGAATGGTGAGGGAGACAAAAAAACGACTTGGAAGTGCAACTACACCTCCCTCGGGAACTCGAGAAGGTCGACATCGTACCGAACAGGTCTGATCTTCCTGCGGACGGGAACTCGGAACATCACGTCCTTCTTCCCTGGACGCTTCAGCAGGCACGTCTGCCCATCGCGGAGCACCCACTTCTCCAAGCCCGGAAGGATCTTGTGTTGTGGGATGTGGAAATTGCTTTCCAAGGAGCCGAGACGGCCGGACGGCATGGAGAGCCAAGGTGCATCGGGATCGGGGACGGCCCAGAGCTCGAACTCGAATGGGGAGTTGACGGCCTCCTTCGTTGCAGTATTCACGAAGTCCATGCAGTATTCGCTGACGTAGGGGTTGCCTGGCCACAGTCGGATGGAGAATTTGCTTCCGGGAATAGGACAAGTGTGCACGATATCGCGATTGGGACGGGGCTTGCGCTAATGTCGGACATGAGCAGAGGACGCGGAAGTGGACGCTGTGCGACGTACCCCCGTGAAAGAGACAACAGTATCCAGCGTCCTTGTCGCTGCCGCGAAAGCAGCCTCCCGGGTGCCAAAGAATGTGATGTCCACTTGCAGCATGTCGTCCACCCGTGCACGGATCTCCACTGTAGTTCCCTCCAGTTTGCGCTGTGCGAGCTTGAGCAGCTCATAGTCGTTGCGGGGTTCCATGTTTGGATAGTTCTCGCGGAAGGACTCGACATATGTCTCGCGAGCGGTTTCCGACGCAAACGAAGGAGGTGGAGATGGAGAGGGAGTATTTGATGATGATGCTGATGCTGATGAAGTGGGGGAGGGGATCTGGACGGCCCGAATCTTCGTCTTCACAGAGCCAGTTCGCCCGCCTTTGGGTCTCTGGTACGGCTGTTTGCGTTCGGTGGTCTGCTCCAGTTAGCCACTGCACCATTCTCGACGCGGACGAGGACAAACCTTTTGGGTGGATTTGGACTTCATTCTGTAGAATAGGTAGATATCGTCGGAGTGGAGTGTATTGAGGTATCAGGACAGGCCCGAAGACAGTAAGATGGTGAGGACGGTAGAGGAGGTGGTGGACGGAAGGCAAGTGTTGGTGCAGATAAGCGCCTTGTCCGCACTGAGATTGATACCGGCGCTTCTTCGATCTGTGTGCTCTCACGTGATCGCGAAGCTCTCACGGTGATTAAGTCGCGCTTTTTCCTTTTTGCTCCCCTGAGTCTCGACAACTGCCGCTACGTTCTCTGGCCCTCACCGCTCCTCGCAAGACAGAAAAGTGCGCTTTCGACTACTGCATCATAGAATACAGTTGATACACATGGAAATCAGCTGCGTAACGACGGTTGTACATGATATGCTCGGAGTTCAAGGTCAGTGCCACCCTTCCTACCCCTCAGGCATCTGCCTCGTCTGCACTGGGTACCTCCTTGATCCGGCGGAAGTTCTGGACTTGTGTGCCATAAGTGATGGTGCTGAATACGCGGTGGCTCCCTCCGGGCTTGATAGCGGGAGGCTCCGCGCGGTGGTGTCTGCGAGGGAGATGTTGATTATAGTGGAGGGGCGGGTTTCCAGGCTCAGAACGACGAAGTTCGACACGGTGATGCCACGGTATGTGAAACCCTTGAACCGCATGGCCGTTGACAATGTACCCGCCCACTGCAGGAAGAGGCTGCCCCACGGGGACGTTTGGCAGGGGCCCTGGGGGGTTGAACGGATGTATGCCGAAATCCTGGACGGCAATCTGCTGGAGTAGCATGTCATCGAAATCCCAAGGACCAGCCCGCTGCACCGCCCGTTGAACCACGGCGATCGACATGCCCCAACCCACGCAAACGACCGTGACCCGCCGCAATGGACCCTCCCCATTCCAGAAGTCGTCAAAGTATATATCCACGGCCATTTGGTCCGTGAACATCATCGCCGACGCGCCGAGCAATACGTTGCGTCCCCTGCGGACGACGGGATTGACATTGGCCATTGGTGCTGCTTGGATGTGGCCGTGGTGAGTTTTCGTCCGTCACAGTTGCGTGGGTAACTTACCTGAGTGTCCTATGTATAGCAATCTCCAAGCAGGATGTTGTACCGTGCGGTAGTCAAAGATACTGTTGAACGTTGCATCGTCAGTCAGAGGTTTGTAGAGGATGGCTATTGACAGTACGCGTCGCGTTGCCACAGATCTAGGCCATGCACAAGGAGGGGAAGGCACTCACGTCCTGGGGTACTGGGGACTATAGCTAAGGTAGCGAGTCATTGCCTCCATGTCGCAGGGACTTATATATACCTTCTGGAGCTAGCCACGCTTGGTCCGTTCCTGCCGCTTATTATCCATGTTCCATGCAAATATGGACAATGAGATATCTGCCGCAGCCTCTTGGGCTCATCTATGCGAGCATGTCTGGGTAGGACAATGATAATTTGCGGCAACTTGTCTGTGAGTAATCTCTCTAGCCAAGAATTATGATGAGGCGGCCATGGCGCCACCACGATCCTACCTCGCGCACTGCGCGGTCGAACATACTATTCTTCGCCATACCAATGCAGTAGCTTCTGAGTCACAAGCACCCCAATGGTACCCGGACTTCCTTCGCCCTCGAGTCCCAGGGCTAAACCGTCGTCTATTGTGCAAGACCGCATGGACGACAGCCCTTTGTCTGATCCGACGCGGCACAGGCAAAATGCTATATGTATCCCCCGCAGCGCGCTTTGCTCGGCATTATGGTTGGACTATAAGTAGTAGTCGGTAAGTGGTGGACATCCCTCATCTCGCTTCTTCCCGTCTTACCCCAACCACCACGACTCACGCTGCAGCGAGTCGATTTCCGTATTTCAAGTCACTCAGCCAGTCATAATGACCTCGGGGAGCACCGTACGTTGAACGATGTTCCTGTCCTCCATCGTCCGTCACTTTGCATACTCACACGCAATCTAGGTCCCGTTGAAGAGGAACCTGTCCTCCACGTCCGATAGCGACCGTGCTGAGTCTGGCAGAGTAAACCCTCCGCACGAGCCTCTTACGCCACCCGCCAGCTCTCCTCCGAGAGAGCCTCCCAGCGTTTCGCAAGAGGTCGGACCTGAAGTTGCCCGCCATGTCTACCTGGAGTGTGCACAAAAGGCCCATCCCGATATCACGCCGATGGACGACTTCGAGATCCTCATGTTGGGAGGAAGCGATCTGAAGGGCTGCACCACCGTGGCCGAGAAGCGTGGCTGGCTGGCGGCCAGGCGCACGGCATTGGCGGAGGCGCTTGGTTCCGCAGAAGCGGTCCTACAGGGAGCCAAGCAGATGTTGGATCGCACTATCGAGACCTCCGGGGTACGTCAGATCTACCACGACAACTTTTTGCACGCAAGCTCATGTCGCATTGTAGCGCAAGCCTGATCCTGGGGACCCCAACGTCTACATGCTCCCCATCCACGGTAGCGACTATACCATGCGGATGTGGCCGGGTTCCTTCGCGAGGTCGGAGCATTGTCTGGATTTCATCGAGACTAAGACGGGGAAGGCTATCAACGCGCCGGACGATTATTCGATCTGGTTCATGCCAGACCCGTCCGCTCCCTGGCTTCAGGGCGCCGGTCCCGTCGAGCTCGTCTCACTCGAGCGCTCTTTCGGTATGCAGCCTGCGGATATTCCCGAGGGCGAGGAGAAGTACGTGTTGAGGGACGGGATGACGTGCATGCTCACCCGACCTGGGGCGCGTGCAGCCATCTTCACCGTACCGCTGCGACACCGGCCGCATACACCGTATCGCAACCTCGACTTTATCACGCCAACTCGGGGGCACTGATCATACTCGAATGCATCGCCTTCTCCCTGACCGTCTCTTACTCATGCGCAGTCCAGGCTGTCTAGCACGTTTTGTATCGTAATCTCCAAACGAATTGTCGTATCTTCTTGCACGAAGTTGAACTTCAGTGGCTCGGGGGTGATTGCAGTGGCTCGGGGGTGATCATGATTGCAGTGGCTCGCGCAGTGCCTGTATCCTGGGTCTGCTCTCACGACTGTAGCGAGCCCTCTGGCTGTGCCGATGGTTTCGCTCGGACAGTGAAATCAACTACATAGAGCGATGTGCTAGCGATAAACACAGTTAGGTGACATTTCATAGTTGTTTCGAA
Organism: Trametes versicolor FP-101664 SS1; assembly: GCF_000271585.1. Lineage (NCBI taxonomy): Eukaryota > Fungi > Basidiomycota > Agaricomycetes > Polyporales > Polyporaceae > Trametes > Trametes versicolor. The sequence goes on along the minus strand of NW_007360322.1, from coordinate 2,344,899 downwards.
TGCAACTGGTAAGATTGAGGGCTATTACACCTCCTTGGGAAAGTCAAGGATGTCAATCTCACAGTCGGCGGCGGGCGACGGATTCAACTTGCGCTTCGGGACAGTGAACATCACGTTCTTCTTTCCAGGACGCTTGAGTAGACAAGTCTGCCCATCGCGAAGAACCCACTTCTCTTCGCCCTGAAGGATCTTGTCTTGCGCGATGTGGAAGTTCCGCTCCAGCGAATGGAGACGACCGGACGGCATGCCAAGCCACGTCGCATCGGCACTAGGGACGACCCAGAGCTCGAAATCGAACGGGGAGTTGACGGCTTCCTGGGTCTCCGTGTCCACGAAGTCCATGCAATACTCGTGAACGTATGGGTTGCCGGGCCATAGTCGAATGGAGTATCTGCTTCCCGGGATAGGACGGGTGTGAACGAGGTCGCGGCCGGGGCGTGGCTTGCGCTGACGGCAGATATATGAGCTCGCACGATGGCAGATATATGAGCTCGCAATATACAACATACCCCTGTGATGCCTACGACCATATCTAGCGCTTTTTTCGTGTTCGCAAAAACTTTCTCCCGAGAGCCTAACAACTTCATAGAGACTCGCAGCTGTTCGTCCGCCCACGCGAAAATCTCTGTGGGCGTTCCCTCGCGCCTGTTCGACCCGAGGATCGACAAGTCGTAGTCATGGCGTGGTTCCATTCCCGGATACGTCTTGTTGAAGAACTCCACATACACGTCGCGAGCGAGCCCCGTTTGACCAGTAAAATGCGCGGCAGAGGATTTGGCTAATGCCGACGATGGCGTTGCAGTTGCGGTCGGCGGGAGAGACTGGGAGGGGGCTGAAGCAGTTTCCGAAACTCGAGTGGGAGACTTTGTCTTCGAGGAGCGGGCTCTCGCAGTCGTTGCAGATTTCTCGTACGGCTGTTTGAGCCGCATCGTCTTCGAGCAGTTGAATTAAGAACATTGGTCAATTATGGAATGGGTAGGAGCTATGTCGCCGGTCGGCGCACCTTGCGAGTGGATCTGGTCTGCATGGCCAGTGCTAAGACGACTTATTCGCAAAATTCGTACTCTCGGTGTTCGTAGGGGAATAACAGGGGCGATGTCAAGGTCTGAGAGATCGGTCAAGCAACAGGATGATGGTCTTATAACTGCCGACGATAGCAATCTGAATTCGCCCCATTGTTCCTAAAAGCCGAGCACTGAATAGGACTAGGGCTGCTTGCCACGTTAGCGCACTCAGGTCTGAAGCACTGTGCTACGCACCACCACATCGACAAGCTGAAGGGTCCATTGGTAGGAGCCACCGCTAACGCTACATACCGAATTGTCACTAAACACCGACGATATACTTAGGAGAAGAGAGGACTTGGCAAGGGTCAGCATGGGCCAGGCTGAGGCAACTTGCAGGCTTCCAATGCACGTGCTACGAGACGCCCACTTCGGACGGCTAAATTAGTGCAAATCCGGTGGCGGCCCTCATTACAGCTCGAGGATCATACACCCTATGGTTCCTGCGCCAATGGCGCATTGCAAATATCGTTTGTAGAGTAGACGATGCTCGCAATTATGGCCACAGAGGCTCCTTGGTCGTCGAAGTTGATGCATACAATAGTGAGATCTGATGCCTTGATGCAACTTTGGGCGCAGTGACTGCCATAACCCATCTCTCTTCCCGCCACCAACGCCAACGTTCGCTATTCTCCCGTTTGTCTACCTGCAACGATCCTTAACATCTGCTCTACTACTTACCAGGCTTATCCCGAACAACTTGATCATCCGCGCGTCGATTGGAGGCGCCGTGATTGTCGCAGACGCCGTGACTGTGGAAGCCCTCCCGCTCTTGCCCTCGACCTAGTCCTCGACGCCTTGCCCCCGCTTCGCTCCTCGACACGGACCTCATGGGCGGGACAGCCGGTCCACGCAAGGGTGTCTGGGAACCCCTCCCACTCATTATTTACGGCTACGCAGTCCATCCTCTATCTCCGGTGAACCGCAGGGACACGAAGCTCTCCAGCCGCACGCACATCTCGACATTTACGGACGCCTCTGGAGATGAACACCTCGTCCACAGGGACGTGGTATCACTGGAGGTAGGGGACAACGTGTACGCGTTCGAAAAGTACACCCCGAGGGATAAGGAAGTCGAAGGCGTATGGTATCGAGGGTGAGTGTTATGTTTCCTGGCGCGGCACAGCTGTCCAACAGAGCATAGATATGTCGTATGCACCTCACGGCGCCCCCAAGTGAACTGGTCGCTGTCCTCAGACGCATCTACCTCCAATGCCAAACCCACAGCTCGCGCCGACGAGCTGCAGCAAGTCTTCATAGGCATATTCCCTGCGTCCCACATTTTCGTGCGCGACGAAGTGTCAGACGCCGAGGGCCGCCTTACGGAACTCTTCAATGCGCTCAACAGTGGAGGGGCAGATGGACGGACTTCAGAGGAGGTCTTCGCGAGCTGGAACAAGTCTATGCGAGAGATGGATCCCCCGCGAGAGGAGGACGAGGATAACGACGCAGCCACGCGGAAATCCTTCAAGCTGACCCCACCCCCGGACCAGGCACCGTCAACAAGAGCTCGCCTGCCGGTATACCCAGCGAGTATCCGCTCCGCGTCGCCCACCGAATCGCAGTTCAACAAGCCCCTCCCCCCACGTCCTACGCTCACGTCCGGCGATGACACACTCTCCGGGGCTGCACAGCCTATCATCGACGAAATAGCATCTGCCCTCCGCGAATGGCACGCGCTCATGTTCCAGTACCTTGCTCAACGCGATTACCGCCTCTTCCACATTGTACGCGAGTACATCGAGGTTCTACACCTTGGTAGGCGGCAACTGCTATCACAAACGCTCAGCTCCGAGGAGACCGTCAATCTGCGACGAGAATGCGTCGCCCGGTTGGTCTCCGGCAATCTCCTGCAGGGTCTCGACGTGATCGTTCGTCATCCAACGTGGGGAGGTTTGGTGAACGTAGACGTCGAGGGTGAGATTGACCCGCGTAGCTGGATGAGCGCGGTGCGTATGTATGCTCTGCAGGCGGCGTTGGCCCACATGGACGTCTCCCCTCCTCCTAACCATCCGTACAAGATTCCCCATTACGGCGGTTCGATCGACTACACAGCCGCGCCGACACCAGTCCCGCTCTCCGCATCCGTTCACTCCGCATTCCCAGACTTGCCACGACCTCGCGGCCATTCCCGTCTCATCGGATCCCTTTCACCTTCTGCTCCCACTCCTCAAAGGGCGAAGTTTTACCATGTCTTCTTCGACCTGCGCGCGTTTGTCGCGTCCCCATGCGCTCCCGGCGAGACAGCAGAGCTCTACTTCTCGCTATTCAACAAGGCAGATGGCCGCTTCGTCTCCGAGGATTTCTGTGCCGTCCTCAACCATAACGGCGTACTCGCACGAGATCCATCTGCGCGGATTCGTACGTTATTCACAGATCTCGTGCAGGCAGACGCCCAGGACCCCATATACCTTGTCTGCAAGATTGTGCGCAACGGGTCGCTCAAGATGGGTAACAACATGGGACCAATTTCCGAGTTTTCGGGAGCGCCGACCATAGGGTCGAGCAACTACGCCAGCTCAGCGCTCTCGAGCGAATCCTTCTCGCGCAACAGCTCCTCGTACGCGTCGCAACAGTTCCGCAGGCCCTTTGGGTGTGCCGTCCTGGAGCTCACACAGCTGAGCGCGATGGCCGCCGAACAAGCGGAAGTCTCGTCAACCAGAGAGCACACGATGCCGATCTACGTGCCGACAAACGAGACGACGTTCTCCTGGCTCCACCAGGACATCCTGAATCACAATGTCCGGGAGTATGAGAAGTCTCCGAGGTATGTCGATTTCACATGCTCGTGTTAGCTTGTCTGACGACATATTAGGGCTGAAATGCTGGCCGTCTCCATCAAGATTTTCTATGGCGACGCAGAGACCATCGTCCGCGAAAACTCCTCGTTGCTCCAGGACACCCCACTGAGCCTCCGCCTCGGGTTCCCTGATGTTGTCTTCCCTGGCGACGTCCGGAACGAGCTGTACATCAAGCTGTGGAGCGGAGACTTCTCCGGGTCTCAGAGCACGAACACGCGCCGCAATGTCGCGAACTTCGCGCGCGGTCAAGTCGGCTCGCTCACTGGGAACGTTCAGGTGACGATGGAGGTCAGGGACCAGGACGGCCGGACGATCGACCGGGTCATCACGCAGTGCAGCGGCGAACCCGAGGTGTCGCAATTCCACTCGATGGTGTTCCAGCGGACGACGCAGCCGCAGTACTGCGAGCTCGTGAAGATCAGGCTGCCGATGCAGGGCGCGCAGCAGTGGCATTTGTTCTTCACGTTTCGCCAGCGCAGTTCGCGGGAGCGCAACCGGGGCGTTGATTCTTCGGAGCGGCCGTTCGCGTTTGGGTATCTCCCGCTCTTCCCCGACGGGCGCGCGTTCCTCGAGGATGGGAGCCACACTCTGGTGCTCTACCGGGCGGACCGCATCGGCCAAGTCTCATCGGAGATGTATTTGAGTGCGGCTTCTTGGCAGCCTGCGAATCAGCGGCCTGAACAGGTCTACGTACCCACCGAGCTACAGAAAGTGGCCCCTCCACTGCGTGATAGCTTCGTCGTCCGGTCGTCGCTATGCTCTACGAAGTTCACGCAAAATTCTGTCCTGCTCAGTCTACTCAACTGGGAGCAGGTGACTGACAAGGAGCTGCTCTCGACCATCCTCAGCAAGTTCACCTTTGTCGGCGAAGTGGAAATCGTCAAGTTCCTCCGCGACATCTTCGATTCCCTCTTTGCGATCCTCGTGTCGTCGAATAACCAGTCAGGCGAGATGGATCACCTTGTGTTCAACGCGTTGGTCACTGTTCTGGGCATCGTTCAGGATCGCCGCTTCAGCAACTTCCAACCGGTGCTAGATGTGTACATCGACAGGCACTTCAACTGCGCGTCGGCGGCCTCGCACATGATCCACTCTATGAACCGACTCTTGCAGGACCCCACCGCGACCGACACCGCTTCGTCGCTACGCGCCGCGCTGAAAGTCTGGCACTACATCTTCAAGTTCATCGCCAGGTCGCGGGAGCTACAGAAGGCGAAGGAGCTCGCCGTTGGCGGTGGCGCCACCGCAGACCATCTCGAGGCGACTTTCAAGCGCGAGCTACGTGCCCACCTCTCGGAGGTCAACCGCATGATGTCTACAACCTCTCCTCCGTCTATCATCGGTACACAGACCATCGCGCTGCAGCACTTCACGTCGATCCTCCCGGAGCTGAGCAAGGTTTTCACAATCGCGGAGCTCGTGCCCATCGCCACCACCTTTGCGAACGCGATCGCGTCGACCAAGGGCAAGATCGTCATCTGGAAGCTCATCATGTATCTGCAAATCGTGAAGGGCTTCCTGTTCGACAACGCGCAGTCCCGCTCGTTGCTGGTCGAGGCCGTGGTCATCTGGATCAAGCCTCAGTTTGGCCGCTTTGACGAGTATACGCAGACGCAGGCTGGTGATACGGAGTCTACGAAGGACGCAGCGCGCGTCACTTGGCTGGAGAGCGTCCGTCTCTCGGTCACTGTAGTGGCTATCATGCTCGACAAGCTGCAGCAGTGTCTGGTCTATCCTGCAATTGCCTCTGATCGCAACGCGCTTAGGCAAGAGCAGTACAATATCGAGTATCTGCTGTCTCTTTTGCCCAGGTAAGCCATCTCAGATCGATGCTGTCGTTCGTTCTGACGTCGCTTTAGGCTCTTGGACTCGTATCAGGAATACCAGAACCCCGTCTCGCTGCGAGCAGTAGAGCGGAACCGTTCATCCACACCGATCACCAACAACTTCCCCGTAACCTTCCCCGAGTCATATCCATTCTCTCTCGCCACGCAGCTTCCGAAGACTGGCGGCATGTCGTCTGGCTCTCTCGATGTGAAACCCGAATTCAGCCCTGGCTTAGGCGAGGTCGCCATCGTCGTCTTGGTCATGATCTTGTCTTCCCCCAAGAAACACCTCATCAACTTCTTGGAGTCTATCTTGGAGATCGAGGGGCGAGACCGTCTTGCTGCACTCCTCTCGCAGTACTTCAGCGTCGCGGGGTCCATCCTGGACAACGAGGCGTTCTCGAAGAACTGGCTGAACGTGAACATTCTCGCACACCGTGTCCTGCTGAAGATGATTGATCCTGTGGCGACGATGTTCGAGCGGGAATTCGTGCCGGACGAATCGTCGGGTCAGCCGTTTGACACCAAACTCTGGCGGGACTGCTTCTGCGTCCTGCTCAAGCTATTGTCCTCGGAGCATCTCGTCATCGAGGAGTTCAGTCCTCAGGTAAGCTGAAGTGGGCGGATCATAGTACAGGGCTGACCTCGGCGATAGAAACGGCGAGCAGTGTGGCGACTTGCAGGGGATATCAGGGGTGAAGGTGCCACGCTTCTGCTTCGCCTGTGGAGTGCGTTGGGTTGGCCGGATGAGACAGCAACCGAAGAGATCGCATTGGCGAGGTACTCTGTACGTCGTATTTCTTGCATTTGCACCTCGACACCAGTCTCACTGCTTGTCAGAACTACCAAGCGGCGCTCAATCCGCTTGTTGGACACATCGTCAACTTGTGCCTCAGTCACCATGACCAGTTGCGGGAGAACGCCGTGCAAATCCTGTACTGCATGATCATCTCAGAGTACCACACCTCCCAGACGTTCGAGCATATCGAAAACGAGCTCGTCAGCAAGTTGGACGTGCTGTTCATGTCCGACAGCAAAGGCGACGACATCTCGCGGACCTTCTTCATCAGCCACCTACGACACCTGTTCGACTCGTCAGACGTAGACGAGGAGCTGCGGAACCGTGTAACGAGCTTCCTGGAATCTGTCAACGTCTTCCTCCAGCTTCTGCTGAGCGTGCGCGCTCTGCCGGAGGGCGAGGAGTTTGCGGATGATCGCGTCATGGCAACGGTGCGCCTATTGTGGCCTTTCCCGCATACACCCACACTGACATTGTCCCTCCACAGCTGCGTTTGATGAACTTCATAAGGCGGATTGGACGAGACGAGATTTACATCAAATACGTCCACCAGCTAGTCAACGTGAGAACAACTCTTCTTGGAGGCTTCTATTCAAGGCTGACAGACCGTGGTCCAGATGCACCTTCAATCTCAGAACTACGTAGAAGCGGCGTTGACACTGAAACTACACGCCGATCTCTACGAATGGGATTTGAATTCCTTCTTGCCGCCCATGGAGGATCTAGGATTGCCGCAACAGTCACAGTTCCATCGAAAAGAGACGCTGTGTCTGCTGATACTCGACTATCTAGGTAACTTACTTCCTTTCTGGGGGAGAACGCAGCTAATAGAAACGCTAATGCAGGGAAGGGGAAGGCATGGGAAACCGCGTATCAGATCTGCAAGGATCTCGAGAACAAGCACGCCGAAGTCACGTTCAATTAGTATGTTTCATTTCCGCTCTTGCTGGGACTGACGAGTTGACGATGAGTGATAGCACACGTCTCGCCGAGATCCTGCGGCACCGTGCAGCCCTGCTCGAGCATATCATCACCGACCAGCGATACTACTCTGACTACTTCCGCGTCGCCTTCTACGGCACCTTCCCCGATGCTATTCGGAACAAGCAATTCATCGTGCGAATTTTTTTCTGCTCGTCGGCGCCACACTCACTCACGTGGGACTGTCTACAGTACCGCGGCTACGAATGGGAGAAGTTCGGTGCGTTCTGCGAACGGATGCTCAACAAGCATCCGGGTGCGCAACTCCTCAAGACGATGGGCGATCCCCCTGTGGATATTCGCTTCGGCAACGATCAGTATATCCAGTGCACCGCTGTTACCCCGGAACCCCGCCGCGACATACCCATCTTCACCAACCCCGACGTACCCCCTCAAGTTCGGGCGTACTACGAACACAGGTATGCTCTCTGTTTATTATGCGTGTTGCTACCTTCTCACCGCCTTTGTAGCGACATCAACCTTTTCAGCTATTCCCGACCGATATCCAAGATGGCACCCGACGGCACGGAGGAGGTTTGGGTCGAAAAGACTTACCTCACAACCGAACAGTACTTCCCGACCGTCCTTCGTCGATCGGAAGTTGTTCACGTCCAAGTTCACTCTATTTCCCCTGTCGAGACGGCGCTGCTCGAAGTCGAGCAGCGTACACGCGAGTTGGCCGGTCTCAACCAGAAGTACTCGTCATTGGCTAAGACGGCCCAGCATGTCTCGACAAACGTCCTTGCTATGAGCCTGAACGCTGCCGTGGACGCCCCGCTCAACAGTGGAGTAGGCGCCTTCCGACAGGTCTTCCTCTCCCCCGACTATGCAGACAGGTTCCAAGATCGGGCTGAACAGGTCGAGAAACTGCGTGTTGCGATCGATGAGCAGGTGTGTGGATGGCATTACTGTCCTGACTGTAACAGTCATTAAATACTCCCGCCCTCAGGTTCGCATGATTGACAGCTGTCTCAAGCTGCACGGGCAGCTCTGTCCTCCGGAGATGCTGGCGTTCCATGCCACTCTGGAGAAGTTCTTCCGCAAGAACTTCGCAGAGGAGATTCAGCGTCTATCCGTCGACTACTCACCAGAGCCTCGCGCCCTGGATGCGATCCCCACTTCGGCTCGCCTGCCTCCCACTGCGGCGATGCCGTCGCCCAACTACGCGAATCTGTACGTCTCCGATCTACCTCAGAGTGCCGCCGTACTGATATGTGCACCCACAGCCGCCAGCCGCTCGCTGTCGGGCCCATCCACGTCGGTGGGGTCACCCCATCGACGTCCACCTCGCCCCTATCGCCGCGCTCACAGGAGAACGGTGCATACAGCGACGCGCCGTGGATGAAACAGACGCCGCTCCAGCGCCACCTCGCGCATCTCGCGCGGCACGGCTTCAACGGCGTGTCGTCCGGGCCTGGCGACAACGGCGCGAGCGACTCCTTCTCGGAGGAGTCCCCGCGCAACTCCGTCGTCACGGTCAGCAACGGCGCGCCCGCGCCCGTGCTGTCCGGCGCGGCGTCCATGACGGCGTCCACGCTCGGGAGCATGGGGTCCATCAAGGGGCGCTTCTCAAAATTCGGCAGCCTCAGCTTCGGGCGGCGGGAGGGGTGATCGTGCGCCAGTGGGGCGCGCCGCGCTGCGCTTCTGCTGCGTGGTCCGATCGGTCCGGGGACGGGGATGGAGACGGTCTTCTTGCAATTGGATTGATTCCCCTGCGCGCGCGCGATCTATCGTATACCATCGTTTGCTTTCTTTGTCGACCGTCTGCCCGCTGCTGCATGTATCTGGATCTTTGTTGTCTAATGTTGTACAGTGTAGCTATTCGCGCATAATATCATTGCTTCTATATACAGCCACTGTTCGGACGGCCGCAATTTGAACATATAAAGTTGGTGCGGCGCAGGTGGGCTTAATGTTAGATTGTGGACTAGCGCGTCGATCCCCCGTGTGGCACCCGGACGCTGGGCAGCGGCCCACAAACCTAAAGCGACTGCCACCGCGTATCGATCTCAAAGATCCGGCGCCCCGCGGAGGCACACAGCGTGCCGAGCGCACGGAGGGAACAGGTAGTGAACAAGACAGAAGTATATTGCATTATGAGCATAGTACAAGCCCGCGCAAAGGCGAGCGACAACTGTGTGTAAGATATACGGGAGACGAAGACTAGTAGAACATAAATATCAGGTGGCTCCTAAGATGTCAGAGGTATAATGATAGCCAGGCGACCAGGGAGGGGAGACTCGGCGGGCGCGGCGCATGATGAGGGAGGAGGGGGAATGACGACCGGGTGTCTAAGGCTACATGTACAGAACCGAGACCGAGAATTGCGTGTAGACGAATAGAGATGCAGGAGAAGCAGTGTTGAGGGGAGGCGTATGTGCAAAGAAGCGGCGGCAGACATGTATAGTGTACGGGGTCACCGCTGTTTTACAGGTAGGCGTGAGCGTCGTGGAGGTCCGGACCAGGCGATATCTTCAGGCCGTGGGTGTGATAGTCTACGTCGTATGCGCCAGGCCCCATCGCGTAGACGTTACCCCCATATGCCTCGTGATCCATCAGAGACGACTGATACAGCGAGTGCGAGGGCTCGATGTACTGCTCGGCCGTTGAGGGGTACTGGAGGGACATCGATGAGCCACCCGAGAGGTGGGGCGAGTCGTGGGGCGTGGAGATCAGCGGGGAGGGCGTCGGAGTCGTGGTATGTGATGGGAGAAGGACGTCGTAGGCCCCCGCGGATGATAGAGAGGTAGCGGTGACGTAGGAGCTGTCGAGAGCGTCGAGGGAGCCCGAGATGTACTGCGTCCGCGGGTAGTTGGGAGGGTGGAAGGAGAAGTACGACTGGTCCGTGGGCGGCGGCGACGGGTGGCCCGGCTGGGGTGACGAGGACTGGGAGTACGGCGTGGCGAGGGAGGACTGCGACATGTCGGGAGACATGGTCATGGGGGTGGTCGATGCCTCCGAGGAAGAGCCATCAGCGTCCTGCTTCTTTGCCGCCGGGTAGAGCGTCTGCAAGATCACGGTCAGCGGGAGCGCACAAGGCGCCAGAGAAGAAGCGAATGATGCGCACGTATTTCGAAATGATCTTGTCGAGTGCCTGGGGAAGCACCGCCCAGTCAAACACCTTCACGTCCTTCTCAATGTTCCGGGGCTTCGGCGCAGGGAAGTCCATGATCTTCTGGAAGAACTCCTCCGTCCCCACCTTATTCTTCGACACCGTCTTCGGACGGAAGCCCTCGAGGTTCCGGCGGATCCGGTTCTTCTCTTCGATGTTGAAGATGTCGCCAACGAGACATTCAAGCAGGAAGATGATGTCAACGGACGTAATGCAGCACTTGGAGACGGGCGGATCGCCCGCACCCGTGGCATCCGCGGGGCGGTAGATGCACGACACGACGGTGTCCCCGTCGGCATACTCCGACGGGAGGATCGCCTCGCAAGTGACCCGTAGCACGCAGCCCTCCTGGACGCGAGAGAAGCGCACGAGGCGCCGGCCGATGCGCCTCTCCTCAGGATCCCAGTCGTGCGGATCGGCCACCGTGTCCAGAGGTGTCTCCAGCCGCAGGACAGCACGGAATGCGCTGTCGGCGTCGTCGTCATCGGAACCCGACCGCCGCGCGCGGATCAGGGACTGTTTCTTGAGCTGACCACGCGCTGATTGCGCGTCCTTCGAGGCCATCGTCGCGTTGAGAGCGCGTGCACGGGCGGTGCCACTGCCTGGCGTGGGGCGCGAGGACTTGCGCGTAGCAACCGGCGCCGCGGGGCCAACTGGACGGGCGTTTAGTGGACTGGGGGATGGAGATGCCGAAGCGAAGTTGTAGGTGTCCACGATCTCCTCCTTGCAGAGCATGGATGGGGACGCGGCGACGCCTGTAAGACATACGTTAACGGATCGGATCGTAGGAGGATAAAGGATGCCACATACGATGATGGGAATACGTGAATTTTCCAAAGGTGACCGAGTCGAGGGTCTCGTTGGTGCCGTTGAGGGCCTGGACCGTGAGTGGCACCACTGTCGAGGGCGATGATGGCCCCAAGGACGCAGTCTCGAGCTCTGGGATCATCGCCTCGAGCTCCCACTCGCCGAATCGACGGTCCTGAGCCTGCCGTACGGTGGTGCTGAGGGCGCGGTGGCCGACCACGATCCGAAGAAAGGTGGTATCGGCGCTGGGGAGATTGAAGTGGACGTTGACGATGATGGACGAGCCCGCAGGGCCCTCCGAGGGGGTGTAGCTGTATACGCGGAACATTTGGCCTGGCGAGAGAATGCACCTGCGCGTTCTTAAAGGCGCGGCACCGTAGGGCTCTGAGTGCGGGGATGCGCGTGAGCCGGTGGCCGAATGGGGTCTGAAACAGGAAAGAGGGCGTACCAGACATCATCGGGGACTTTGCGAGCACCTCCGCGGAATGTTGGCTAACGTGCTCCCCGGTGGAAAGAATGGAAGAGGGGCGGTTGTAGGAGCAGGAGGGTCCGTTGTAGAAGGTGTGCGGCGGACGTTGTTGACTTGATGCGAGCGCGGAGATCATCTTGGTAGAAGCTCGAAGAAGATGCGCGCCGATTGGCGTGTCGAAGAGAGTTGCAGGAATGATTGACACACGAGATGCGAGGTTGATTGAAGCGGAGGGAAGGATCGGGGACACCGAGAGGCGTGTCGAAGTAAGTGGGCGAAGAGGCGCGTGGGCGTGATGAGTGGCTGGGGAAGGGGCGCCGGGAAGCACTGAGGGGGGTCAAATAAGGCGCGCCGGACAAAAAGTCGGAGCTGATAATATACGAAAGAGGCAAGGCGGGGAGGAGGGAGCTGGCCAGGAGCGGAAGGTTGGAAATGGGGAGATGATGTATTGTTGGCGGCATGCTAAGCTGAAGGGCGAGATGATGATGAGCGGTACAAAGCCGGCGACGCGATCGACGATCGAACAGCAAGCTCGGGCGGTTGCGTGGCTGGTTTGGGCCCATCAACCAAGGCACCCAAAACACGCTGGAAACCTGCTGGAAAATATTTGGCCGCTGGCCGCTCGAGGCCGAATCAGCGCCTCCCGGAAGCATTTCATGCTGCTAAACTGTTTCCCTGCCCGACGGCTCCATTGCTGCCACGCAGCCTTCCCCGCATCGGGTGTGGGTAGGCGTATTTTTGGGGATTTGCTGGTTGGAGTGAGAGGGAAAGGGCCTCACGGGAAGGGCATCGTCCGCGGGGGGTCCGAGTGCGCAGCTCGAGGTGCAGCGCTGATTGGGCGGAAGGGATCAGCACAAGTCAGCGTGGCGAGATCCAGATCGCGAACAAGGTCCGAGCACGTGGCCCCCGCACATGCAGACGCCCATTGGGCGCCTCTGCCAGCGCTCATCGCCATCCGCTGGTGGTGGCACCTTGGGTGGCACACTCGTGCCCGGCCTGCCACTGGGTGAAGCGCGGGGCAGCGCGGTTGGGCTGTTCTCCCCTGGAGGGCGAGGCCTCGCGCTGCCCCTCTCCTCATCCACGGATCCTACGGCCATCGACCAATCCCGCGCACCCCTGTAAGTGCCATCTCCGACCCAGCCATCCGTCGGCATATGAACGTGGTGACGCCGTGCTGCAGTGCCATCAGTGGCTGATTGCCTACGGCCCATCCTGTGTCCCCCCGTCTGGACGATCACAGGAGCGCGACGCGGCGAGCGCAGCTCCGACGCGCCCCCTGCGGTCCGCCGTCCCGTGGCTCTGCACTTCGAAACACGCCGCCCACGGCCTCTTCTCCGCCGATCTCAGTTCACGGAGCACGATTGATTGGGTAATCGGTACGCCCCCGGTCCTATCGCCATCCATGCAAGGACCCGTACGGCGTGGGCCGTGCTGTCTGGCAAACATGCAGTATATTGGAGCCTGCGGGATACAAGGCGGAGAGAGGGGTGGCACTTGACAATAAAGTCATATCGATCGTGCCCCTAAGCCGTAGATGATAGCATCCATCTAGACCCCAGAATGTCAGATACGACGTACCGGATAGTACCCGATGGCCGTCGACGGCAGTCTCTTGCCCAGGAACTAGGCTACCGCCATTTGCACGCAACATGGTACGCGCCCCACTCCGAGGGAGAGTCCTCCCCAGGCTCTTTCCGCACGCGCACGGAAGGTGGCGTGTGCATCTCCACGGAGAGCACGCGTCCACACACAACGCATGGCTCGCTGAACAAGTTCTCATACGCACATAGCAAGCTCTGTTCAGCCGTTAGCGCAGGAAATATGACGATCCTACCGCTAAATACGTTGTACCAAATACTAAATAAAATACGACTTACCACGATCGCTTGTAACGGTGCCCAGGGCTCAGACTGCAGCACTCGCGCGAGCTGTTGGGAGAGCTGCCGATACACGGTGTAATCGGACTGCGAATGTGTTGCCTTCTAGAACACAAGAGGCTGTGAGCCGCCCCTTCATCGACCAATCAATTATGCCCGCACGTACCTGCTCGCGGGGACCAAATGCCGTCGCGCTCTCGACCACGAGTGCCTGTTCCTCTGTGGCGGACCGCTCTAGCGTGAGGTAGATCGCGACCACGTCCGGAATGACAAAACGTAGCACGACTGGGCAGGACAGCGGCCGGCCTTTCTTGGGCGCGATGACGTGCAATTTGCTGCGGCCGGTCTGGTTGTGCGCGCGGATGTACGCAGGCAGGCCGTCCAAGCCCACGGGCACCGTGCCCTCCTCGCCTTCCGGGAGGAACGCGTTGCTTTTCGGCCCTGTCGCGCGGTATGGCTGCGGCGAGTCAGGCGATGGCGGACGTCTACAGATAGGGACGGGACGCGTATGGAAGGAGAGGGGGCTCGCATTCAAAACGTTACGCGCAGCAGAACAAGACGGTCTGCACGTGCCTTCGTTTCAGATTTTCCCTGCGGACGTCGAGTCCTACCAGTTTGGGTTCCGCCGCCTCGCTCTTGCGTGCAGCCTTGAGTGCGTCCTGCACCTGCTCGGATCGGACGGACTGCGCGATCTCCTTCAGCTCCTTGAACTCGTACTCCAGGACCGAGGTCGGCGGTAGCATGTGTGATGCAGTGGCGGGAGGTCGCATCAGCAGCGCAGGGAAGTGCCGCAGAGTTTGCAGTCGACTGTTCAGGTTCGCGAGCGTGTCTATGTGGTTGCGCAGGGTCTGCAGGTCTGAGAGCGGCGGGTTGGTGGCGGAGGCGGTCATTATAGCGGTTTCGGGGACTACCGAGGGAGGCAAGGGTGGAGGTGGCATGGTGGTGGACGATGATGCCGACGTTGATGCGGCGGGATCGACAGCGGGGGTTGCGGACGCGGTGTTTGGGGTGGTGCTCATCGTGGTCGACATCGTGCGCGCGATGCCAGGAAGCGCCCATACGCGTCGGAGAGCCACGTTCAGGAACCTTGCCGATCGAAGATAGATCGGCGCGCGTCTAGACCCCCGATCGGGCGTTCTTCCCACCTTTCCGATTCACCTCCTCTCGGTTTTGGGGCTCGCACTCTCCTCCTCGGACTTCGAGAACGCGGTGAGTTATTGTTTTTATTTTGTGCGCATGGGCATATTTATTCAGGTGTTCCCTGCGCTTGTGTCAGGAGACCGCGAAGCGCCAGACTTTGGAGTGCTTACCTTCAAATACTACGAACCCAAGCTTCATATTGCTTCCCGCCTTATTATGTTTCTACAGTTCCTCCGGCAGAGAAACGGCACTGGTGGTTAAATAAGCTTACCGAGTAGATGCACTGCAAGAGTGTCCATCTCTTGAATGAAGGTGCTCTATCGGGATCGGGTAACCGTTCGTGACGCGAGATCCATTACCGTCCATGCTATTAAATCACTAATCTTACCTATTTGCAGAACTGGCCTATTTCGAGCTCTCCGGGCTTTAAATACACCGCTAGGGCGCTGCGCGCAGCCACATTCCGCCACGGTGCGGTCGGCATACACAGTAGCCAGGCTGTGTCAGCCGTCGAGGATTGCACCCGTGGTGCGGCTCGAGGCGGGTCAGACCGAGGACCCCTTCAATGCACTAAGCGGCCCATCCTGCTCCGTGGAATGCACGGAGTTCGAATGATCATGCAGTGTCTAGGGATGAGGCCGGCTGGGATCCGTTCTTCAGGATACTCTGTTGACAGCCCTGTCCCACAAGGTCGCCTGGGCTATTGTCATAATCACATTTACATAGCGGCTCGCTTCTAACTTACCTGTTTTCTACATCTTCACAGCGGTCGATCCTCTCCATTACCGGACTGAATTACGCCCGTCATTAACATCCACTTCCAAGAAACCCAATTAGTTGTGTGACCAACTTGCCGGCAACTGCCAAGCACCCTCGTTCCTGCGTTTACCCTGCTCAGTCACCTCAGGCCTCACGCGCCGCTGGGTGTAAGTATGATCATATGCACGATCGGTGCACCTGGCCCAGTGCCCACCATCCGGTCGCTCCCCTCCATCCCATCGGGGAGCTATCGGGCGAGATAACCACCAGCGAGGAGCCTTTCCCAAACGCTCTCGTAAGCCGCATGCTGAAAATATCCCGACTCCCTGAGCGCAGCCGCTGCCGCTGGAGGAGCATAGCGCACTCTACAATTTATCTGGGAAGCGCTCGGCTGTTTGCTCGTCTCCCGCCTCGGCCCGAGACGCTCAGACCCTTGATGGCGGGTGCGTTGAACCGCAGATGGCGCTCCGACCCGCCCAGTCGCCCCTCTCTTTCTTGATCCACACGCGCGGATTCGCTCGGGATTCGCGCTTCGCAATTGACGTCGCCATTGATATCGGATATCGCCTCACCATTGGGTCTAGCGCGGGGCGCCAGGCTGTGCGGCAATTCTACATATCATCAAAGGGACGCCCAGGCGCCGGCGGCCACGGCAGAACGGCCTGCAATCCTTCCACGAGACGGAGATGGCAGGCACAGTGGGGCACAGTGTGCACTCACTCGCAGCACGCGGAAAGTCTGACTGCGCGAGTCGACGAATCAAGCATCCAGGGGCCAGGGCACCCGTTGCCTGACGAGGCCCACGAATGGGCGCATCATTCTCGCAGCTCGCTCAACAGGCTCCAGGCACACATACAATGTCCGAGGCATCACCGTCGCAGGTGCTCAAGCTTCTCGCGAAACGAGCGCGCTACCCGGGCTGCCCGCAGGCGCACGTCGCAGCCCCTGCGCCCGCCCCAGCATCACCGTGCACCCAGAACCCATGTCGCGGAGGCCGCAGAGCCCAAACGTGCGAGGTATCCATCAACGAGATCAGCAACTCGCGGGCGGCCTCCCGCCGTTCCCTTGCGCGAGCACTCCAAAGCTGACGGCTGCGAGCCCGCTCACTGCTCGCCACGTGCAAGGCTTCACTTGATAATGATGATCGTCGATCTCCCCGCCGAGCGCGGGAGCGGTCGATGCGAGGTCCACGCATCATTTACGATTCGCGTCGCGCGTCCGAGGGGCAAGAGCAACGAAAATACAACGCATGGGGGCGGTGCGAAGATTGTCGCCAGGACCGGTGTGCGGCAGTGTACGGCGCGCGTGGCGAGTTATTTCAATTTGGGGGCGGGATACACCGACGCGGGGCCCTGGCTATAATTGCATAGCCCCGGCCTGTGCGGATCGCGTCGCGGTTTGTCAGTGCGGGTGCTGGAGAGGCATACATATCATGTGCTGTTGGTGACGCTTGGGGGCATATGCCGCACCGGGATCTTGCTCATCTGTCGGCCCCATCCCGGTCAGGAGAGACGGACGGCGTCTTGATTTTTGCGTGTGCGTGTGGAGACATCCCTCCGGAACGTTGAGGTCGTGCTTGACGAGCGTCTTCATGTCTCATCCTTGATACGCGCATGTATCACGAGTACGCACTCAAATGCTCTTAACCCGGTCGTCAAATTGAGGGTCGCAGAAGCACACAAAGACAAAGGTTTGACGATGAGAATCGAAATCATCAATAGAGTGAAGCGGTGCCGGTGCACGTTCCTGCAGATACGTTCAGTCAAGCGGATTTGTCCGGGCTCGAAAGGGAAGTAATACCGGCGGTGCACAGCTTGGTTTCATATGCAAATCATCCCCGCATGAAGATTGAACAGGACTATGGGCGCCGATTTGAGTTGAATCGTACCTATACACGGATGCCGTCAGTAAATCAACGACGTCCAAGAGGGCTGGACTGACTTGCATTCAGGACTGTACCCCTAGGCCAAGGAGACCCGCGAAGCCTGACTGGCCCTCGGAGTCAAAGCGGCCAAGCAGGAGATACACGCAAGGATCGCTGCGTTGAAAGGAGAAGATATGTATGTCCTGCAAACGACCGAGCAGCTCGCGCAACTGGATAACTGTAGGATCCGGGTGGGCAGGGCTATGAACGGTGGTCGGAAGCCCCGTGTCCGATGATAATTTCACCTCCTACCGACCGGTAAACTGAGTATCAGAACACATCCAAAACCATGAATGGCTGGCGCACCTTCACCGGGCCCGCCACAGTTTCGAACCCAAGCAAGGATAGCACGTCGAGCTCATGTCCTGGGCTATATTCGTCCGAGCCCAGCCAGACCGCCACATCCCCGTACTCATCCGTTTCGCTGGTGTGTCCGGCTAGAATGCTTCCGCATGCGAGGGAGGCGGCTGCGGCTGCGGCACTCCGCGTCAGTTGCCTGAGATAGTTTCTTGTGGACGGCGCGACTCCGTTGGCATCGATGGTCGATGAGAGCACGGCAAATGGCTCGCCGCTGTGGGGAGAGCCCTGCGATTCGGCGCTTGGTCCGCTTGTAGATATTGCACTGATTGTCGCGCGTACGGCCGCTACGTCTGCGGTTGAATTGCGCACCGACTCCTCGGAGGAAGAAGGCCCGTCTAAAAGGATCTGCATGGTACAAATAGTTTTGAGCGTCGCTGGTTGTTGGTGAGGTTGGTGACCGAGCTAAGGAACTTGCGTTAGTGATAGTTAGTCAACGTTTGTGCTCGTATAAAGTGGCACCCGGCGGCCCCCTACTGCCACGTTAGCTTCGAAGTACGACGACGTCATATCCTACGGTGCTGCACAATAAGTGTTCGTCCCGATGAGGAAGGTGAGTACCTTCGACCTTCGAAAAATGTAAACGTCGCGCAGTGAATATAGAGATTCGCCGTCGCTTCTTAAGACAGCCTCACTGGGCGCAGATGGCAGGTAACAACACATTGAAGGCATGAATAGGCGAAAAATACAGTAGCGAAATACAGGTTGAATCTTGATAATGCAAGGCCCCGGGCCATACCGAAATCAGTTGAACGACTGAAAAATAGCGGCCGTGTGAATATTCAATAGACATCAGAGATAAAGGCGGGCTGTCTTACAAGTTGTCCAAATATTGGCACGTTCCTAGACCCCGGCTTCTGCGAGTCCCTCATTCTATCCAACGGGTGTTCGTGTCAGCCTGGGTGATCTACAATGCATAACGGTTGAGAAGTCTAACCAGCGCAGCAGGCTCGCCCCAGAAGTCCTCGCCAGTGTAAGAGAACCAGTTGAAGTTTCCACTACACTCTACTGTGTCCGCCAGGCCACGTAGGAGCTCCATATACCGCGCTTCCCGCGGACCGAGGACGGCCCCGGTTGAATACATGCGGTAAGGGTTCAGAATCCCAACGCGCAGTCTGGCAAGGCGCTTCCCCATCGCCGTTCTGGCCGCCAAGCATCTCGCAATAGGCTCTACAACCTTCGTATCCTCGTCAATCGTTGTCGCGGCCACAGCGAGATCGGTCAGATTGGAGCACACAACAGCTGCACCTGGCTGTCTGGAAGCGAGTGCTTCCAAAAAGCTCAGCATGGTACGATCACTGGCCCAGGGAGCGACGGTGACGACGGCAAGGCGGCGGAGGAGCGGGAAGGCGCTCAGGAGGCGGGTCCAGTCGACGGCAGCCAGCTGTCCTGGGGTGATTCCGGATATCTTCAGCTCGACGAGGGGAGCGTCGCCGAAGATGGCCAACAGAGAGTTGCAAACGTTCACCAAGCCGCCGCGTGAGACGACCTGGAAGCTCGTCTGCCCACACTCTCCGCTGAAAACGTCCTCCAGGCCGTCGTACGAATCGCTGGAAAGCTCGACGTGGACTTTGTCGACGGACGACAGCAGGGGCAGCTTCGTCCTGACTTTGGGGAGGCAGGCGGCTAAAGTATCCCACGCCGGATCTAGGTCGACGTCGGCAAACTCGAAATCTCCGTCACGGTATTCGGCAAGCCTCGTAATGGATACGCTGGAGGTGTCCGGTATAGAGAGTGCGCTGAGGAATCGTGCGGTGTAAGGGCTGACATCCTCCAGCCTGAGTGAAGATAGTGTCGGGGCCAAGGCAACATGAGGAAGGGGATGCGACGCGTGCTTAATCCACGCCAGTATGGAGGGGTCATCGAAGCGATATCTGTTGAGCGTGAGGTGCTCCAAGGTTTTGCACTCCTTCAGAAAGTCGAGCAGCCGCGTAAGAGGCACACCATCGCAGATCGTGTCGCTCAGCCGCAGACTTTTCAACGACGGGGCGAGTGCTGACATGCTTTCCAAAGATACACTCCGCAAGCAGAGCCTTTCGAGGCGAGGAAACTGACCCTGTCGCGGCGCAAAGCGGAAGAGAGCCAGGCCTTCGTCTACATATTCGAAGGGGTCCGAGTGGGTGTCATCCTCGCCGTCGTCGACCATCTCCTCCGGGAGCACGGGTTCGTCGCAGTCGGCTTCCCAGCGGTATTTTCCAAACGACAACTCCAGATTGGTGAGGGCGGGCATGTTGCCAGTCTCCAGGAAGCTGCTGATCACGGCAGCCTGTGACCGAGGAAGCATGCAGCACTGGAACTTCCGCACGCGCGAGCGGTGCTTCTCTAGGTCGGCCAGGAAGGGCTCCATTTCGTGCGTTGCGGTGAACGACAGATCCAGAGAGGTCTCCGCGGAGCGCTCCAGAAAGAGCCGGAAGAAATCCGGGTGTCGCTTCGTCCCGACGTGGACCGTCCGCCAGAGGAGCGGTGTTGTGCAGGCGATCACGCGCCAGGCGTGACAGACGCTTACGAGCGAGAGCCATGAATCGAGCTGCTCCTCCGCCTCGAAAGGGGAGATGTAGTATTGGCCGTTCTGGACGGTGCGGAAGATGCGCACGAGGATCTCGAGCGGGAGGCGGTTGACGGGGACTGTTGAATTCAAGAGCAGGCGGACGCCGCGGATCCGGTCATCTAGCTCCTTCCGCTGGCTGAGGAGATCTGTGTGAACGGCTGCCAGGTGTGCGTGCGAGGAAGTGATGTTTGTTTGTCCTTGTGGGAGGGACCGGCGGTCACTGCCCGATGCGGGCATGTTGATCTGGAGAGCTGATTCAATGCTTGCCTTCCTGTTGTGCAGACGTGCGTGTTAGTCTCAATTGCACGAGTGGTCTCGAAACCTGACTCATGTGCTGGCAGCTCGATGCGTGTCGCAAAGAAACCTCGCGATTCGCATGGGTTTCGACAAACCCATGGAGTGTATTGAATAGAGTCTGACGGTACTATTAGTACTGCACTCACCACTGTTTTTCCTGAAGAGTTGAGAGAACCGTGGTGTTTCTAGTGAGTAGGGAAGTCTGCAGGAACAGGAGGGCGCGGCGGGCGAGGACGTCAAGAGCAAGTACTTGCTCGCCGCGTCTGAGACGTTCGCGCTAGGGCGCCTATTTGCATACTTTCGAACCACAACAAGATAGGTCTGAGTGAACGGAACGGGCTGGCGCTCGCTCCTAAGGCCTAATCATGTAAGTAAGAATCGGAACGGTGGTCCAGGGTGCAACGGCAAAATGTCGTTCGGTAGGATCCGGTACGAACAGTAACCTTACACCTTCACTCAGTGAACGCGAACAAGACGAAGGTGAGTCATTGTTGACTCGTCGTCTGAAGCGTGCTGGTGCAGCATGGTGTGGTGAATTTGGTACGTGAGTAGACCGGGGGGAATAAGGTCAAACGCGGACTGGCGGGTTCTGAAATCGACATTTACACGGGCTTGAAAATATCTTGCGTACCTCTCGAAGTTTCGCTTGCATGCTGCAACGGAGCGGGATAGTTCGGTAAGCATCTGCCGTGAATCGAATATATAGGACAGACTCACCATTGTCATTAAGTTCGATCTCTTGAGCGACGACAACTGTTTCCGATCCCTGAACCATAACTTACGCATATATGCAGCCTGGAGCCAGCATACCACAACCACGGCGTCGAGGACCGCAAACTCGAAGCGAACGCCCGTAGTGTAATTGTTAGTGTAGCGTACGTCAACAGGACACATGCAGAGAGTCCATAGGTTGTTCATGAGATACGGTCCCCTATTCGTGAGAACGTCTAGAAACAGCAATCCACGTGGTATCTACAGTAGGTGTGGTATCAAGTCCAAGTGCGATATATGAAGCGTGTGTATGCAGAGATGGACGGTACCAGATAGTAAGAGCGGAGGCCTTGCCTCGCAAATTGTCTTCATTCCACACGGGTCTCCCAGTCCGCAAACCAGTCCTGAGCCTCGCTTTTCTGGTTCGACTCCCGCTGCTCCCGCAGGAATGTGACGTACTCGACCAGAAAGCGCACCTGCTCGTACGTCTCGATCGCCTTCGGGCTCCGCCGTCGCCGCACCACGCTGATCAACCGCTCGACCAGGTGCATCGTCTCGGCGTCGATTTGGTCGTCCTTGGCTTGATGCAAGCTCGCATCGACATTGGCGTCGAGCCATCCGCACAGCCCGAGCTTGAGCATCCAGCAGCACGCAATGATACCCGCACGCCCGACACCACCACGACAGTGTACGAGTATCGCAGACCCACGCAGCGTGTATCTCTCGATGAGCTTGGTAAGATGTGCGTCCAACGTAGCGGGGTCGTTCGGAGGGAGACCTTCCGGTATAGGTAATCTGTACGAAGGTCAATGTGGCTTGGCTCGAAGTGATAACTGGGTGACGTACCGTAGCACATCCATTCCAAGCTCTGCGGCGACCAGCACGTAGTCTTCCCACGTAACGCCGAGAGCCTGCAGCTCGTGGTCGTCGAGAAGGCTGGAGGTTGATTTAGATCACCGTCGTGACGTACGTGAGCGGAACTGCTCACCAGACCAGACAAGCAGTGCCGACGTTTTTGATGCGCTCCAGGTCAGACCTCAAATCCCTGCAGACAGTGCCACGACCTCTAACAGGACCGTCGAGCCGTACTAACGGACGATCAGCCACACCGGTCGCGATCTTAACAAGACGAGCTGCACCTTTTTTGCCCGGGCAGGACGATAGATATAGGTTGCCAATGAGTTTGGCCGTGCCTATGGGTGGGATTCGGGGGACTTCAGGGATTGCGATGCCCGGTGGGTGGACGAGGGCTGCATTCGGTAATCGCGCAGGGTGCGGGCGTGGCACTGCCAAATCAACCTGCTGCAGACTGGTGTATCAGTGAGCCAATGTGTACGCTTGATACAACTTCAGATCACCTACATGGTCGACGACACGCTTGTCTCGAGCTCCTTCTTCTTCGTCTTGAAGATGTTCGGCGACGAGATGTTCCGGGCAACAGACGGCCTCTTATACTCCAGCGGCAAGGCCGGATACTGCACGGCACTCGAAGCTCCAAATGAGGCCGGTCGCGGACGCTTCACTATGCTTGGGCGAAGAGCCGGCGCATCGCCTAGGAAGGCGCGTCTCACGCTCGGATGGACCCAAAAGAAGGTTGGTAGCTTCAGGCTCTTGGTGATAGAGTGGGAGCTTGACGTCCGTGGCGGCTGAGGGCATTGTGCATGTGAAGGGGAGCTGACCGGGGCCGGAACGGGGATGGGCGCAGGCGGCTCCACACGTCGGGGCATTGCACGGTCTAGCAGGTGTGACCGCGGTAGTCGGAATATCGTAGGGTAGTCGTCCGTGCAGCGCTCTAAGTACGACGATATGATAGGCAATAGTTCGGAGGGTATGACTGTCGATATTCTAGTCTCGCGTTAGTATATCTTTCAAAACAACGGGGGTAGGAATAAAAAGACTCACACAATGGGGTGTGTTTCGGACGTTTGCCAGCCAGCTTGCGGCGGTTGCGGGATAACGAGAGGAGCAGATATCGCTGCCGACAATTCCTCGCACAAGTCGGGCTGAGACGGGCGATTTTCGCTGTGCCACCAAGCTTGCCGCTCCGAACACCGCAATTGATAGGCCTGCATCTCCTTGTAATGGTCGGGCATTTGCACCGAGTACGGCACATACACCAAGGGAGAGCCTTTATGCCGAGACTGCGTTTAGCACGGGTGTCCTCCTGCAATGAGTGACATACCCTTGCTTCCGAACTTCATGCGGTTATAGTCACTTGCATGGTGTTGCGAGGCCAGTTGCCCGAGCTTTGCAATACGAGAAGTTCAAGAACGGTGGCGGGCGCCATCTCGTTGTCGCTCGCACCTGCGCTACGAGAGGGTCGATTGCCTCTGGTTGGTTGGTTTGTGCGCTTGTGCGTGGCTCGTCCGCGATTGCTGGAACAGGTTCTGACGCGACACGAGCAATTCTGGGAGACATGGGGCGGGATGCAAGGGCAACGGCCGCCATTGCAACGAACACGACGCGTGCGGTGAGGGAGAGGACGAAGTTGGCATCAGCCCGCCCTGCGGTACTTCACGGTGGCGGGTGGCGCGCAAGAAGTGTTGATTGATAGGAAATAGGAAGCGATCAACATTCATAGCACCCATCTGTCACTCGTACCTAATGATGCCTATCGGAGGTTACCTAGCTCCACTGACGGGTGGTTATCGGAGCTCCAATCCGTCTGTCAGGGCGGCCTCAGCGGTTAGCTCGCTGTGAGCCGACGGGCGTTCTCGTCGTTACCTTCTTCCTCGTCGTCCTCGTCGTCGTCGCCGTTGCCGACGCTCCCCTCACGTTCTTTCCCCCGACGCTCCTCGCCGTGTCTCAAACTGCCTGTCTCTCGTTTCCCCCCTCCCTCCGAGCATGTCTGCTCCCTTCCGACCCAAATATGATCCCTCCGATGTCCCGATCCCAACCTCAAGGCCTTTGAACGCTTCGGCCACGACAGTCCGCCGTGCGAAGACTCTCACTCGTCCCGAGCGTAGCGTCGCGCCCGTTCCTCTCATTACCCCGCATGCTGCGCCGCTCCCTGGCAAGCCTCAAGCACCGGAGTCAGAAGATATCCCGCTCGACGCGTGGCGAATATTCTCCCGGGTCGTCTCCTTCTGGGCGCCCGACTTCTTGCTCGAGTCTCTTGGCGGACTCAAGGACAAGCAGAAGCGTCAGGCGTGGAGAGAGAAGATCGCGCTCTGCTTCATCATCATAATCCTCTGTGGTATCATCGGCTTCCTCACCGTTGGCTTTCAGAAGGTACTATGTCCAGATACCACGGTCAAGCTCGTGAGCAGGTTCTCGTCGAAAGGGACGGTGCAGGGTGTCCTGGGTGTGCAAGGCTGGCAGATGAACATTACCAAGTATCCCGAGCTCCCTGGTCGTAACTTCGTCGACCTCCTCAAAGACCCAGGTCAAGATATCACCACCCTCTTCCAGCGGGACAACAGTCTCTACCCTGCCTGCAGTGGCCTCTCCTTCCGCGCTGCCACCGAAGCCCCTTGCGCGAATACTACGAGTTGCCCCCTCCCCACGATGAACACCGCGACGATGCAGTCACTCGGATTCATCAACACCACCTTGGTCGTTGGCTACGATTGGGACCAGGTTGCAGCGTTGCAGAACTACTTCGTCCTCGACGGCGCAGTCCTCAACCTCAACTCGTACATGAGCCTCCATCCCAATGCCATTCCCTCCGATACCGTCGACGCCGCCATTCGCACCATTCTGCAGACGATGCCAGGAGACAGCGGCCGTGACGGTACTCGCCTCTTCTTCTATCGCTCAGACCTCCGTCAGGCTGTGCCATGTCTTGTACAGCGCTACTACGCGGGTAACATCGACAAGGTCACCCCTGGTTGCGTCATCTCGCAACTCGTCCTGTACGCTGGCCTCATAGTCGTCATGAGCTTGGTACTTGTCCGGTTCTTCATGGCCTGCATCTTCAACTGGTTCATGTCTTCACGCCTGGCTGGCCCTCCGGACAAGCACACCCTTAACCGCTCCGCCATCAGCCCAGCGGTGATGCCGGAAGGAGCGAATATCTCCATCGACAACCTGCATGGAACGGCACCTTGGGCAGGCCCTGGAGGTTCGAAGAAGTTGGCGAAGGGCTCTGGGAAGGGTGCTCGTTCCCTCGCATCGTCGAACTCGACCCTCGTCAACGCTGACTCCAGCGGCGTTGCACCCGTTGTGAGTCTGGCCCAGATAGGCGCGGAGCTCTTTGCCATCTGCTTGGTGACATGCTATTCCGAAGGCGAGGAGTCTCTTCGGACAACACTCGATTCCATCTCGACCACTTCGTACGCGGACGCGCGGAAACTGCTGTTCATCGTCGCAGACGGCATGATCACCGGAGCGGGCGAGAAGCGGAGTACACCAGACATCTGCGTCAGTCTCCTGGAAGCCGACCCGCGGTTCGGTAACCCGGTCCCTATGAGCTACGGCGCTGTAGGCTCGGGTGCCAAGGCCGAGAACAGAGCGATGGTCTATGCGGGGCATTATAGTGAGTCTGTCTGCCCGCGTCTCTTCAACCTGTTTTCTCACGATCTGCGTAGCCGTCGCTGGTCGTCGGACGCCCACCGTCATCATCGTAAAGTGTGGAACGGAGCACGAGGCTGCAACAGAGAAGAAACCCGGCAATCGAGGCAAGCGCGACAGCCAGTTGATTCTCATGAATTTCTTCTCCCGCGTCACCTACAACGACCGGATGACACCCCTCGATTTCGACCTTTTCCGTAAAATCCATATCCTTATGGGAGTCACTCCCGATTTCTTCGAAGTTTGCCTTATGGTGAGTGTGTTCTGAGGCCATGACACGTCTCATAACTAAAATCACGTCACCAGGTGGATGCCGACACGAAAGTGTTCCCCGACTCGCTCAGGTACCTCGTCAACTGTATGCACCACGATCAGATGATCATGGGCTGCTGCGGCGAGACTCGTATAGCGAACAAGCGTCAGTCGTGGGTGACGGCTATCCAGGTCTTCGAGTACTTCATTTCCCACCACAACGCCAAGGCCTTTGAGTCCGTCTTCGGTGGTGTCTCTTGTCTGCCTGGTTGTTTCTCTATGTTCAGGCTGAAGGCACGGAAGCAAAGTGGCGACGACTGGGTACCTCTCATCATCAAACCCGAAATCGTAAAGGAGTACAGCCAGTGCGTGGTCACGACGCTACACGAAAAGAACCTGCTCCTCCTCGGAGAGGATCGTTTCCTGACTACGATCCTCCTGCGCACGTTCCCCAACCGCAAGATGATGTTCCTCCCCCAGGCGAAGTGCAGAACAGTCGTCCCCGATACCTTCGCAGTTCTTCTCTCCCAACGCCGGCGATGGATCAACTCCACGATCCACAACCTCATGGAACTCGTCCTCGTACGGAACTTGTGCGGCACGTTCTGCTTCAGCATGCAGTTCGTCGTCTTCATGGACCTCATCGGCACCGTCGTTCTCCCCATTGCCATCTCTCTTACGTACATGCTCATCATCGGCATGGCGCTCAGTCCGCCACATAACTTCGAAGAGGCAATCCCGCTCATTCTCCTGGTCGCCGTCCTTGGTTTGCCCGCCGTTCTCATCTTGATCACCACCCGGAAGGTCGTATACATCTTCTGGATGTTGATCTACCTGGCGGCGCTACCAATATGGAACTTAGTGCTCCCGGTGTACGCCTTCTGGCACTTCGATGACTTCTCGTGGGGTGAGACCCGGTACGTGTTCTACAACCCGATTTACGGCTGGCCAGTCCTAATATCAGGTGATCCACAGAAAAGTTGAAGGTGAAGCGAAGGGCGAGGCCCATGGTGACGGTCCTGCCGCATTGGGCGCGAATAACGTTCCTATGCGTCGATGGGAAGACTGGGAGCGCTCACGGCTTCGCAAGATCCGCCGCGAGGAGAGGCGCAGACGCGATTTCGAGCGCACGCACGGTGCATACATCGGCTCGAATGGTGAACTCACCACAACGCGCAGCGAGGTCTACAGCCAATACGACGGCTCCGACACCGTCTCGGTCGCTTCTTCCGACGACGACCATTGGGGTGCGCAGATCGGAGGATACAACGAGAACAGCGCGCAGTACCCACCACCACCCATCGGCCTCAACGCGCAAGCCCTCGAGAGCGCGGAGACTGTTGCCGCCTCAGATTTGGAAGCCATGCTGGATGCGGGATTCGATGACCGACCTACACACGGGCGTGTCCAAATTTCCGATGGGCCGAAGTACACACCGCTTTCGCGAGCGACAGGCGGACGAGGGACGGCGCTGTCACCAACGACGCCGATGGCCCCCGGCGAGATGGGCGCGGTTAGCTCCGCAGTGGCGGACGAGTGGAAGACGCACGCGAAGAAGCGGAGTGGAGGGCGGTCAGGAAAGCACGAGTACGGGCCACTTGGCCCCTTGGACCCTGGGTCGAGGTTCTGATGACCCGTATCGTTTCGCGTTGGCACACGAAGGACCATCTTAGCATTATCCCGTTCTCGTCGCTGTCTTAGTAGTTATACCCTCCCCACGCTCGTCGCCACACGCATCCACGCCTCCCACTATCCCCATCACGCATAGCCCCTCTCTCTCCGCGACTAGTAGCCCTCTCTCCCACACGGAACGTTACCCCATTTCTCGTAATACCTCCCGCCGTCCGCCGCACCCCGCGGCCGCTCTGCTTCTTCCGCACATTTGGGGCGACCCACCCTCCGACGACACACATTCGCCCCTCACGCCCGCATCGCATGACCCTCTTCGCTCTTGCCCAGGAGCGCCTCCACCTAGGTCGGACTCCTGCTAGTTAGCTTACTTGTTTCGAATCATAGACTATCTCTTTCTGTGCGTTGTACGGAGGCCGTCGAGGCAATAAACAAATGGTGAGATCCCCGGATATGTCGGTGGTCGGTGTGAAGGCGTGACGTCAACCCACGGACGCGTAGTTGTACATCAGGTATGGGTATGTCTGGGTGTGTTAGGGTATGCGATCGCTTGCCAAAGTTGAGTTCGAGCAGGGTGGAGGGGAAGGAAAAGAGTCGCAGATGTCGGCCATTCAACATAAGCATTCCCTCAGAGAACACATGTCATACAAGGTAATATCATACGAGGGCCCGATGCTGATGAGTGGGGAGGGTGGTACAGGACTACATGGTCTGGGTATATATGCAAACCTCTCTAGAGGCAACCAGCATTCCGTCTCACAGGGTGTCAAGGAACGCCTTGACGTCCCGCAGAGCGCCGCCGCCTTCTTCCCACTCGTGTGTAACAGCGTGCGTGAGCGCGACAAGCCGCTCGCGTTTCTCCGCACCGTCGGGTCCATACGCTTTTGCAAGTACGTCGCGGACCTCCTCTTTGATCGCTTCGATGGTGGCCACCGGCGTGCGGCCGTTGCGGTAGATCGTGTGGAGGCCCGCGGGCCCGGTGCGCACCTCGATGAGCTCGTATCCGACATTGAGCTGCTCGGAGATGTGGACGGCGTTCACCGGCTGGTCTCCGCCGAACGGCCAAAGGATGCTGTGAACAAGCACAACGCAGTCAGTCAAATGTGGGCGGCGCAAGATCGAGAGTGGACTGACAAGGGCACCCCTGCGCATACTGCCTCCGTCACTCCGTTGTGGCCACCATGCGAGAGGAACCAGCCCGTTGCCTGTAGGAATGTGTTGTCTGAGTGAGAGGTGGTGCAATGCAGCGTGTCGTCTTACGGGGTGCTCGAGAATGGTCTGCTGAGGAGACCAGGGAGACAGGAGACCCTTGCCATAAGCCTTAACCTTCTCTTTGATCTCGTCTGGCACCACCGCCATCGGGGATGCATGGCTCAGGATCTACCGCGTCGGTATGAGTGTCGTGTACTTATATTGTGCGCATGTATCATCGGAAGCACTTACAAAGGGAATACCGCGTTCCATCACGACATCCAGGACCGCCCACATCTTCTCGGGGGTCTTGACCGGCCAGAAAAGCGAGCCAAACGAGATCTGCACGAACATCAATCTCTTCCGCACACCGAACGTATCCAGACAGACACGTACGTATAACAGAGACTTCTCGCCGGAGGTCTTCAGCGTGGTGTCCAGGAACTCCTGAATCTGAATCGCCTCCGTCGACTGCTGCTGCTCCTTGGCCGTCGCCGTTGCAGAGGTAGGGGGCAAGAGGGGGCCGCATACATACACCGGGCGTCCGGTCTTTCCAAACCAATCTCTCACTGCAGCTACTGCCTGGGGCTCGTAGGGCTCTGGAGTGATGAGGAAGACTCCATCGCAGGACTCCATCGTTCTGCGTACATAATATAAGTGTGCTAGTTAGTATATCGGGGACAGAAAAGACGTACTCAAAGATATAAGGGAATATAGCGATCCCGATTTCCTTCGGGATAGGGAACTACCTCGAGCGTCAGCGATAAGCCTCCCGGGTGTCCAAAAGCGAGGAATCACCTCCTGCGGGTAGTACTCGTAGTCATACATGGGTGGCAAAGCAGGGACCTTGACGATTTCACCTTTAGGGATGAAGGCCATCTGCGTTCCGGGAGAGATGCGTCCGAGTCAGACCACAGCGTGCAAGGCCCCGCAACGAAAGTGCGCACCTCCACAACTACTTCTGCGAACGGACGACCCGTTCGCTTGACTTCTGCGTCAACCTTTGCGGCGATGTTGCCCCTCCCGCCGAGATTCTCGGGACCGAAGAGATAAAACATCGCGTTGGTGCCGCCAGACATCCAAGAGAAGATCTTTGTCGACTTCCCGCTGAGCTTCCTGATAACGCGGACGGGCTCGACGGCGAAGAACTGTTGAGTGCAGGCCAGGGGTGTCATGTCTGCACTAAAAATTGAAGAGGGTAGCAGCTTGGAGACACTTACGTCGATGATGATCGCCTCGGGGACCGGGAGCGGGTCGAACCGAGTCGCGACCTTCGCACATACAACCGCCTCTCCAACAGAGATCTTCTCCCAGGCCGACTTGAAAATACTGTCGATGACGTTGGGGGTGGTGACCTGCACGTCACCAAGGGACACGACCCTTCGTTGCCACAAATATCGTCTCAAAGAACAAATGCTCGTACGAGGCGGAACCATACCTGATCCTGCTTGCGAATTCTTCTTCTCCAGGTACAAAGCTCCGCGCAAGCTCACAAACGGTGCGATCATATAACTGGTTTGTTGTGAGCAATGTGACGGTGATGTTGCGTAGCTTCACCAGACGCCCCGCGAGGTTGATGAGGGGGCGGGCGTGGCCTGCAAGACGAAAGTTAAGCCCAGTCATGACCACACAAACATAGACGCAAAAGAAGATATACCCCAGGCTTGGTAGGGGAAGGCAACGATGTGCTTCGGCGTAGTAGTGGCCATGGTGTTACGGGAGAGTTGCGCTGCGGGGCTTGGGGGGATTTGTATGGTTGCGATCAAGTTCCCTCATCTCGGAGGGGATTATATATCCTGTTGTACCACACTAGCGTTGCCAAACGTCGACCGCAGTTGCTAGCCACGTCCCGGACAGTGTCTGCCGCTGCACCGCGCAAGCTCTTCAGCATGCCATATGTGAAGACATAAGACCACCAACGCCTTCTCACCGGGTCATGCATATTTGTCGCAGGAACCGAACTCTAGCAGATTTTGGCTGCAAGTAACTTGGCATTGGTTTTCGGCCTCATGCTTCATGTCGGAGACATCGGACTCTCGTGCTTTGCGGAGGACGTAAGTGGTACGGAGGCGTGTGCCGCTGTACACGTACGCGGACGGCTCGGAAGATGTCGGCGTCAGATGGCAGATGAAGGAGGACTGCAGTCTGCCAGGGACTGCCGCGATGACGACGCCCGTATTCAGTCCACAACTTCTTGATGGGAGCACATCGAGCCGCCGCAATTTCAGTTCTTCCTCATCATTCCTGCATATAACGGACGAGGTACCCGAGCGTGGGGTACTGCCCCCTGATACGACAGGTCGGGTACGCTTGAGGCACAATGGGAGGCTCGTCGGGCGAATCTGTGACGGACCTGCGTTTCGATATAGCTATTTGCACTCACTGGTGATGCATATGGATGTACAGTAGGTACGAGGGTGGTGGTAAGCATTGAGGCAGGTCAAGTTGGTTTGCCGCAGACCCGGGCCAACGCCGCGGTCCAGAGGACGCGACGCGTTTGACGCTCGTAAACAGGAGGCCGTGACAAGGACCAAACAAGGACACAGTGCCCGCAAGGCTCACGGTGAATGTTGAACTCCACTACCGCAACGGCGCAACAGACCGCAACCGATCTCACAGACTACTTACATGTTAAGTAGTTGAGGTAGAATGACCTAGGACTCCGAGAAGAGTCTGACGAGGGCGCCAGCGTGTGCGGCCCCGACTCGGAGGGTGAGCACTTTAACTTGATACTCATTTCGGTTGAGATGTACAGTAAGCTATTTCATGAGCAATCAGTAAATAATTTCAAAGCTCAAAGAGTGTCAAGGAAGGCCCTGACGTCCCGCAGAGCGCTGCCGCCCTCCTCCCATTCGTGGGTGACGTCGCGCGTGAGTGCGACGAGCCGCTGGCGCTTCTCCGCGCCGTCGGGTCCGTACGCCTTTGTGAGCACATCGCGGACCTCAGCTTTGATTGCCTCGATGGAGCCTACCGGTGCGCGCCCTTTGCCATAGATGGTGTGGCGTCCAGCGACCCCCGTGCGCACCTCGATGAGTTCGTACCCGACCTTGAGCTGCTCGGAGATGTGGACCGCGTTGAGCGGCTGGTCGCCGCCGAACGGCCAGAGGATGCTGCGGACCTGTCAGTCTGGAACGAGACGAGCGAACAACAATGATGCTGAAACGAAGTACTGACAACGGAACACCGGCGCACACCGCTTCGGTCACACCGTTGTGGCCACCGTGAGTGAGATACCAGCCTGTAACCTGTAGGAGAGTTGTGTTTGAGTAAGCGTTGACGGGAGGCAGCGTACAGCGTGCCATCTTACGGGGTGCTCGAGGATCGTCTGCTGAGGGGACCATGGTGACAAGAGGCCTCTCCCGTAAGCCTTCACCTTCTCTCTAACTTCTTCCGGTATAATGGCCATCGGCGACGCGTGGCTCAGGATCTTCATGCACTCGGTTATCAGCCTTCTGTATAATCAGTGCACGTATGAACAGAAGCACTCACGAAGGGAATGTTACGTTCCATGACGACGTCCAGGATCACCCACATCTGCTCCGGTGTTTTGACTGGCCAGAAAAGAGTGCCCAATGAAATCTAAATGGCCCGAATGTCAGCCTTGTCCGCACCAAGCCAGCGCTGATCAGCACGTACATAGAGCAAAGCCTTCTCGCCCGAGTTCTTCAGCGTGGAATCCAGGAACTCCTGAATCTCAACCGCCACCGTCGACTGCTGCTTTTCGTTCGCCGTCGATGTCGTGGAAGAAGGAGGCAAGAGGGGCCCGCACACATACGCCGGGCGTCCGGTCTTCCCAAACCAACTCTTGACCGCGGCCACTGCTTCGGGCTCGTAGGGCTCGGCGGTAATGAGGAATGCTCCGTCGCAGGATTCCATAGTCCTGAGAAACCAATGTCAGTGTTACCAAAATAGCAGACACGGATCGAGACGAACTCGAAGACGTAAGGGTATATAGCGAGGCCGAGGTCCATGACCCGGGGGATAGGGAACTGTTGCGAGTATTGGCGATGAGACGCTCGGACGTCCAAGAGGACTCACATCCTGAGGGTAGTACTCGTAGTCGAACATAGGCGGCAAAGCGGGGACCTTGACAACTTCGCCCTTGGGTGTGAAGATAAGCTGCGTTCCGGTGCGGCGATATTAGCTCACATTGTGCAGGGCTCCCTCTACGAGATCACCTCTGCAGCGACGTCTTCGAACCGACGGCCCGTCCGTTTAACTTCCGCCTCGACTTTGGCGACAATGTCGCCCCTCCCGCCCAGGTTCTCGGGTCCGAAAAGGTGAAACAATGCGGAGGTCGCGCCAGGAACCCAGGAGTAAATTTTTATTGACTTTCCGCTTAGCTTCTTGATGACACGAACAGGCTCGATCGCGAAGAGCTATCGAATGCATGTCAGAGATATCAGGGATGCCCTTCAACCTGCTCAGAGATACTCACGTCGACGATGCTCGCCTCGGGAACCGGAAGCGCGTCGAACAGAACCCCAGTCTCTGCACATAAAACGGCCTCTCCGGCCGAGATCTTCTTCCAGGCTGGCTTGAATATAGCGCCGATGCCGTCGGGGGAAAAGGCATGCGAGTCGCCGAGGGACACGACTCTAGATTGCATCGCAAATATCAGACCAAACTGAAGATAATTGATGAGAGAGACCACACCTGATTCGGTTCGCGAACTCCTCTTCACCAGGCACAAAACTCCGAGCAATCTCGGAGATGGCGCGACTATAGAGTTGGCTCGTCGTGAGCAGCGTGACGGCGATGTTTCGCAGCTTCACCAAACGCGCTGCGAGGTTGATGAGGGGGCGGGCATGGCCTGTGAGGCGAAAGTCTAGCTCAATCATCGTCACATACCAGAGAGCTAGCGATGAACATACCCCAGGCCTGGTAAGGAACGGCGACGATGTGCTTCGGCGTCACGTCAATGGCCATAGTAGCGAAAAAGGGTGAAGCTGCAGAGCGGGGGGAAGTTCGTATGGTTGCAATATTCCCTAACTTCGCAGGCATTATATATACTGCTATGCTGCGCAATTAGTGCCATTGCCAAACGTCGGCCACGGTTGCCCAAAGCACCAACTAATACGTGCAGTTGAACTTCAGCTGCTCAGTATGCCGCATGTGAAATGTGAAACCACGAGTGCATTCTCACCTAGTCATACAAATTTGTCGCACGGAACCGGATTCTAGTATGTTTTGGCTGCGATTTCACTTGTGAGAGATTGGCAGGCGGCCTCCCTGAGACCGTATGTCAAACGTTGGAGACGTCGGACTCCGATGATCTGGGGACGGTGAAAGTCGGCCGGGATCGTGTGCCGTTGAACGCATATGCCGACGGCGGGCAGATAGTCGATGTCAGATAGCAAAGAAGGGAAGGACTGACGCAACATCCGGGCCCGCGATTGTGACTGATTTTCTTCTCCATCTTTACCGCTTACGACGGACAGACGAAGTGCGCAGCCACAGTATAGTGACGAAACTGAGTAGCACCGAGTGAAGCACGGGCGGAATTCTTCGTTCAGGTGTAGTTTGGCGAGTGAGAGACACGTTCAAGTTGCTGCATCATTACTGGCGCTCGCTGACGGTGGTGACCCCCCGGTCCCAACAAGGACAAATTGATGCTTCTTTTCCAGTGCGAGTATAACGGAGACCAGTATTCTCCAGTTTGTTGATGGCGCAGCATTTGTAGGTGCAGGATGTCGTTGCCTGGGAGCGAAGTCAAGCGTATTGCGCGACAACTTTTGTCTGCAACGGGTTGGGTTGCCTGAACGGAGTGCGCGAGTTTTGCCGCAGGAGGCGAAGCCGCTATTGAAAGCACTGCGATCCGACCTTCATGACTCGAAACTGCCGGTGTCCGACACGCCGAGGAGGGTCAACATCAGACCGGTAATGGTTGCAGGCGTGTCGTACGCACGTCGGGTTGCTACGCCGTGTGGTCGAGCTGCTGCCGGTGATTCATGCCAAAAGCCACGCACTGTCACATTGCGGCCCTCCGCAAATTTAGCCTATCCAAGTCAATGACAAACTTTTCCTATGAGTCACCGAGTAACCGAAGAGCACATAGAGACTGCGTACGTACCAATCTCTCCTTTTGAAACGCGCAATGCGGCCCCTTTGTGACACTTTGGAGATAGGCACGCGTGTTCTGGGTGGATTATAGAGCAGGTCAGCTCGGATGATCTATTGTGATGTACTGTACGATCATTAGCCAAATTCCGCTGGGCCAGGTAAAGTGCATCCTTTTAGGCTTGATGTCCCAGAACGCCACCTGGATTGTATCCGGCAAGCAGACGGTGCCACATGTGCAAGCATGCAAATGCTGAGCAAGCTGGGCGTTGATCGTCCACTCCGCCACGCCCTCAGCCAACGCCCCATCCTGCCTAGCACTGTTGGTGTTTCATAGGAGCCACCCACAGCGCGTGTTGCGATGAACAAGCTGTGGGTCGGAGAAGTACACATGGGCCCGTTCCCCACTGCGGGCTGCAGTCCGATTCAGACAGCTCCCGGTCCTCCCCGGACACCTCAAAGTCCGCTCGCTCAATCCGGTAGAAGCTAACGACAGTGGTCAAACTCACAAACTTCACGGGAAATATCCAGGATGATATTGAGTTGCGAACATTCGTACAGCGCTAGAATACAACAAGTTAGAAAGCAAATAGTGCACGCTGCTCAGGTCAAGAAAGTGACGTACCTGAATCTCCTACACCACACAGTACATGCAAATAGCTGCACCAACATATCCCGTCACCCGCCTCACACCTCAGCATCGCGGACTGCCAACGTCTTCTGCAACAACTCCTCAAGCCCGTCGAAACGCCCGTTGAGAGCGTCAAGACCCTTGACCACGGCAGCGAGCTTTTCCTCAACGGCTTCCAGACGTCTGTCAATGACCGCCTGCTCGTCCTGGAATCTAACTACGCCATGCTTCCGGGTATGGTTTTCATCTTGGAGAAGTTTGTACTTGTCGCATAGGAAAACGTCTAGAATGATACAAAGTAAGGACACCATTCTCGCTGCAGCGTAGCATGGTATGAAACAAGCCTTACCAGGACAACTGATGCACGCCCAGCAGGGCAGCAGCGCGGGGGAGCCACAGCCACAGCACGACATCTACCACGAAATCGAAAGATTTAGTAATCTTCCTGAAAGAGCATGACTCGTCGCGTACCTGTGCGCCGATGCGCAGCGAATTCCTTGCCGCTCGCAGCGTGTCCCGTGCTTGGACGTCCACCTTCGCGAAGTCGCGCAGGTGCAAAACAGGCCTCACTTTGAACATAGCATGTGTCGCCAGATGCGGACTTGCAAGGTCCGGACGGAGGTCCAATCCGATCTTCGCATCCCTGCAGCGCACACTCTGGCAGAAGTTGACGGTCTTGGTGACATCCATGCCGCAGTCCATGCAGACAGTGCGTGCACCCACGACGTCTCGGAAGCAGTTGGCGCACCTGATGTCGCTGTTACCATCCGCGAAGAACCAGCTGGTGAGGTATATCAAATGAAATCAGATTGAACCCACTTACAAATGAATGGCGATTCGCTTGTTTTCCGATGTAGAGCGAGGCAGCTGCTCCCCATACGTATAGTAGAGGACGTCTTCCGGATCGAGGTCCTCCTTGTTCTCGGGTCCATAGAACTGTGCATATGTCACTCTCTGAAGATTGCGACGAGACCAGACGGTCGAAGGATCATGCCAGTAGTCGAACTGATCCGAAATGGACACGTTGAGAAAGATACGACAACCGCGCGGGAGAACGTAGGCTTACCAGCCCGCATGCGTACTCCTTTAGCTCCTTGGCAGAGTCGCAGGAACGTTTCTGGAATAACCCTGGAGTGGTTTCCGTGAATTTCTAACATCCCCTCTAACGTTGAACGTGCAAGCGGTCCTCACCGTCCAGATAGTCATGACGAAGGCCTGTATAGCGTGGAAGAGAGACTCTAGGCTGGTTATGGCGCTCTCGAGTTCATTAGGATGCAGCGGGACGGTGAGGGACTGTCTGAGTATGGAGCGGTGATGTTCGAGATGCACCGCAATCAACGGGAAAAGACACTGGTTTCCGGACGTCAGCAGTCACACTGTATGAGATACGATAGGACCTTGCCTGCTCGATGCACTCGGTTCCGAGAAGTTCATAAAGGCTGCTGCAGTCCGCGACACGATACCGGATAACGAGAAGCTTGTCACGAAGAAGCTGCACTTCGGCCTCCGTCCGCGCCTTGAGTTCGGCAGGGAGTACACCCACATCCACAGTGCGTTCTTGATAGAAGGAACGAGTGAGAACGTGAATCCTTGGCCACGCCTTGTGCAAGTAGCGATCCACGTGTTCGAGGTTCTCTGGAAGCGTCTTGTCCTTCAACCAAAAGAATTCCGCGAGCATGGTATCGATCTTGTCCTTGAATACCTTCGCTAACCACTGCCAGGCTAGTAAACAGACAACCTCGTCAGCGAGCGCGCGTGCAGTTTACATAAGTCCTTCCTACCTAATGTCTTAAATGCGAGCCACCGTATAGGACTGTACTGCGGTGTAAGCGGCCATCAATATCGACAACAGGAGACTGTGGCAACCCACCTCCAAGTGCCCGGCCTTTTCTCACAGAATCTGTTCACTTCCTCGAGCGAGACAAGTCCGGATAAATCTTCATCGATCGCTTCAACTATGAGTTGCGTGGGGGCATCGATGATCCATTACACCGCCCAGCGATCTTCTGCGGAGCTGTAACCCGTCAATAACACTCCCCGGATGAATAGATGAAATGAAGAAGCGCTTACATCTCGCAACGCTTGTCTTTCTCCCGGTAGTGCTCCCTCAATGCTCGGGAAAAGTATTGTGAGTCCTCGCTGCGGCCCCAATGCTGTTTCGTAGCACGTCAATCGGTGTTAGAGTGTATAAGTAGTTGAGCGTGCTGAACACACTTGCCATTTGTTCCCATAGTAGTTTCATGTCCTACGGAGATGCATGTTCAGTGTTGCTCAAGATAGCGATAATCACCTACTCACGTCGTCTACAAGCTCGTCGTGCGGACCCGCGCGGAGGCTCGAGATAACGCGGTCGGCTTGGGCGGTGACTACATGCGTGAGATATTCTAAGCACCGCTGCTGTTCCCGCCCGAAGCGGATTTCGAACTCGTTGAAACTTCGGGCGATGGCCGCGGCAGGATCTTCGTAAAGCTCCTTTGTGTAGGTTTTTAAGTCGGGGAAAGCTACAGGTGCATCTGCAACGGGCCCCTCGCTGACTCCCACGCGGGAGCGTTCACGGCGCTCAATCTCGTAGATCTCGAGAGGCGCTGTTTTGTTGCTCATCAACTCCTTCACGCTTCCTTTCTCGAGTACGCGCTGCCGAAAGGCTTGTTCTGCCGCCGAGGCCGTATTCTGAAAGTACATCCGCACGTTCTTCGTGCTGATTTATCAACGACAGAAGTCAGATCGTGCTCTCAACTATCGGCTAGTGACGCAAAGGAGAGCGATCCAACGCGCACGCACCTGACGCACTGCTGTTTCTTGAACACCGGCTGTGGCGGAGACCCGAGGTTGGCCTTGATGTCGTTGACGCCGGACATGATGTGATTCAAAATCTCGTCGCGAAACTCCGTCTTACGAGTGCGGAAGACTTCGACGTGTTGAGAGAGTCTCATCGCCCATATGGGACTGAGGAAGAGCTTCGATGCCCATGTCTTTTTGGTGTAGGTTGTGCACTCGTGCGAGCAGTGCTTGATGTCGCTCTCGGTCTTCTTGAAGAGACGTTGAAATCGTTTCGTGATAAGGTTATCAGTTTCCTGTCGGGGCACACGTTGAAGACTGAAGCACTTTGTTAGTGTTGTACACTGGGAGATAGTACTGCGACCACAAACATGATAAGTTCTTCCATCATATAGCTCATCTCTACATGGAGGAAGGTGACCTGCTTGTCATTCTCCTTCCGTCCGACGTAAAGTTTGTATGCGGCGTGGAATGCGGCAAACGTAACTGACAAAAAACGGATAATCAAGTCGCAGAGACTATGAACGAC
This sequence comes from Trametes versicolor FP-101664 SS1, assembly GCF_000271585.1. Taxonomy (NCBI): domain Eukaryota; kingdom Fungi; phylum Basidiomycota; class Agaricomycetes; order Polyporales; family Polyporaceae; genus Trametes; species Trametes versicolor. Next base: position 2,305,845 of record NW_007360322.1, on the reverse strand, counting down.
AAATTTTCTCACTCTTCGCGAATGGATGAATATCTGCCACCACTTGCAGTGCATCTAAGAGAGCAGGCGCGAGCTGCGCGAACTGGGATGCAGCGTCTTCGATGTCATTGAAGTCGTCGCCAAGGGCATCGGTGTACGCCTCTGCAGTATCGACCGTTGCTTCAATGATAGCACCGACGGTAACTCCTTCTAACGAGCAGCTCAGTGGACGCGAATTCTGTAGTGAATGATTGCCGTACCGTTGTCACTGTGATCGGGCGGTTCCGAATCATGCCTCTCTGGGGTTGCAAACAGGCTCGGAGAATGCCGCTACACATACCTAAGTCTCCGGTTTTTCCTACAAGATTGTGGATTCTTACCGTCCCGGTCCACGGCCCGTGCAGTGGATGCACGGGCTTGTCGGCGGAGTGATCCAGTGCAGCTGAAAGGACATCTCGCAATATTGCATCGTCTTGAAGAACTGCCTTGGATCCCCCTGCACGCGCGATGATCTTTTCAAGGTGGCGTTCCTCTAGCGACGAGACACTCTCAAAACGCGACGTTATCTCAAAGATCCTGCGATATGTCAGCGATATACGAACCCGCCATTGAGGCATCGGTGCATTCACCGGTTACTGATAGACGCAATCCTCTCAGCAGTCTGCAGCCCAAGAAGCTGCTGAGCCTCCGCTTTGCGCACTGCGAAACGCGTGAGGAAGTTTTTGAACGTCTCCTCCCACATTCCATTCTTTAGGACCCTCGAGATGGTCGGTTGCTTGACGTATACGTCGCATGCATTCGCACATTCCTTGATGTCTGTGACAGCCTCCGTCATCACGCGGCGAATGTTGGTCGCGGTCACGGTGTCGAGGCTATTCGGCGAAAGTGTGTCGTCAAGGCTGCTATGCATCAGCATAAATCCTTCCGAATGCACTTGGGACATATACTCACAGCCTGAGGGTGTTAAGAAGATCGTTCATGGCCGCCGTCATAGGGAGCAGCCTCTCCCTCCCAGGGTGCGCATTTGCCAAACGGCTCGCGACTGCAATCGCACTTCGTAACATATCGCGCTCCCATAATGGCTCTGTCAAATCGTAGACCGCTATAGATATACGTGTCATCTCTCACAGCCGATCGTGCTTACTGGCATCAAGGATGGCATCTTGCAGAAAGGTGAATATTAGCACTCTGCTATGACGTGACACTGCGGCACTTACCTAACACAGCAAACTGTGGTTCAAGTTTAATGGCTGATGATCCGGCGAGATTCAGTGACTCAGAAGCCAGGCGCAGAGACTCCTTGAGCTCAGAGGCAGCGGTAGACATCCCAGAAGTGGTGGATCGATGGGATGATGCGCAGAATATCACTGAGCTCGTACGGCACCCGTGGTACCAATTTGGCGTGGGAGGCTAGTGTGCTACCTGACCTGCTTCACGTCATTCTGTCCGGTGTGGGCCCGGGGAGTTATGCGGCTGTAACTAGTGTCATATTGATGCTTTGAAGAGATAAAATGGTGGGAGCGTGCTTGGATCCGTTCGGTATGCTGCGCAGGGAGTATTCCTGTAGTGTCATGGATCTTCAGACATAGTGTGAGGCTCAGCATATCCTGCCATCATGCGAAAGCTGCAGTCGAAGATGATCGTGGGTCAGAACAGTTTCACGAATCTCAGAGCTGACTCGCGACCGGAGGGGATCACTGAGCGCGGTCTGGCCAGCCAGATAAGATAAGATCAAACTTCAAGCCGTCTCTCCAGCCGCGCTGAATATTGAATCCTCAGCTTGGCTTCAACGCCGACCACTTCGTGCACCCCTCAAACGTCTGCAACCTGGTGACGACATGTCTGCGTTCGTGAAGAGCAAGTTGAAAGCTGCCAAGGATGCTATAGGCAAGCAAAATTACGAGAAAGCGCAGGAAGCGGCGTTAGGTGTGTTAGAGTATGAACCAGACAACTATCACGCGTAAGTGGACCTTTGCATTTATATATGTGGTTATTGACCATGTTTATGTGTAGAAATGTGTTCCTTGGTCTTGCATACATGAAGTTAGGCGATCTCGAGAAGAGCGAGCAAGTAACTGCCACTTCGGACTGTGATGCCATAGCATTGAGTGACCTCCCGCGGCTTTGTAGGCATATCGCAAAGCGATTGATTCCAACGCCGTCCAAATTCTCGCATGGCAGGTGACGAAAGCGAGTCCGTATTTAAAGCTATGAGAGGTGCTGACGCTCATGCAGGGGGTTTCCCAACTCTACGAGGTCTCCCGAAAATGGGGCGAGTATGCGCGAACTTTGGAGAAATTGGCCCATCTTTATGCAACTGCGTACATCGCTTTCTCCGCATAATTTGTTGCTCGTGATGCTCACTTGGATCCAGGAATGATGCCACTAAGTGCGCGGAAGCCGTTCAGAAGCTCCTCGAGCTCCGGCGCGATGAAAGCAAGAGCAACCGCATACAGCTAGCGGAGGCCTTATCCCTTCTACTGCCTGAATCGCCTCTATATTCCGCCCTTTCGTCCCTTCCTCCGCCAGACCCAACGAATCCTATCTCTACGAACATCGGAGAAACGCAGGCCGCGATCCACAACTCGTTACCCGTATTAGAGGAGCTCATCTCTATCTACGAGCAAGAAGAGAACAACACGGCGCAGAACGAGATCTCCAAACGCAGAACACGTTTGGGTGCTCCGCCACTGGATCAGATTCACCGCGATGTCACTTTGGAGGTCCTGGGCTCCTCTCAGGTAACTTTAGTGCACGCTGCACGGTCTGGATCATGCTCATGATATCACGAAGCTCCCGCGCCTCTACGACGAGATCCTCAACCATCCGAACACCTCGGACGACCTACGGCGTATCACCGAAGCGAAACTGCTCCGAACGAAGCAACGCCACCTTTATGCCCTTCCTGTTACAGGAAAGCAGCAGGATCCCAAAGCGCGACTCGCTGCTGAAGTAGAGAAGCTGATCAGCGGAATGGTTCTGCTCAAGATTCCAGATGACTTGGCGTGGTCGTTGTTCATCGAGGGCAAAGACGTTGATAGCATAGGTAAGTGTCTATCGCGCTCTGATATTTTCACTGCCTGACTATGCAACAGAGGGTTACGATTTCGGGACTTTAAGACAGTACATCGAGCTGTTTCCGGCATCGCCTTTGGAAAAGCTACTTCGAGCATACTTCGAGTACATGACCATCCCCCTAGATGACGACGATGAAGACGAAAGAGGAGCTGCTCCGGAACCTGACACGGAGGTAGACCATGTCGAAATTATCATTGTACGTTCATTTTCTCTGCATGAGACCCATCTTTATAACGTTCCGTTGCAGGAAGCCTTCGCCGAGCTTGGCGAATCGTTGCTCGCTCATCGTATTGTCGCCGAGCTCTACGAGCAGGACTCAGACTACGAAAACGCGATCAAGGTATCCGAGAGCGGGCTGGAGCTCGTCCGCCGCGCCGAGTTGAACTGGGGCAGACCGTTCAAACAGTACGTTGCAATCAACAAATGTGGCCCACTCATCCTCATTTGTATAATAGAGTCACGAAGGCCTTCAACATCGTATTGGCGACGTCGCTGGTGCATTGGTTCCCGCCAAAGAACCACATTCGCGCTCTGAGAATCATCGACGACATCCTCTTGGAGGATCCCGACTGTGTTCCCGCGCTCATGGGCAGGGGCTTCATCCTTCAGTATGCAAAGAGGTGGGAGGAGGCAGCAGAGTTTTTCAGCAAGGTGGTCAAGCTGCAACCTGAGGACTTCGACCAGGCGAGCCGTTCCAGGGAGGAGCGGGCGTGGTGTCTCGCTATGTGTGGTCGACTACAAGAATCTGCCGATGGGCTGAGAGAAGTCATCGACGCTCTTGAGAACATCGAAGGCCATGAAGAAGATAAGGCTCGATGTTGGTGGAAGCTCGGGCGATGCTGCTGGCAGATGGGTGGTAAGTGTTTCCTGCGCCTACGGGACTTGAGTACGTCTAATAGTCTATCTAGACAAGAACCGAGAAGAGGCATACAAACACTTCGTCACATCGCTCAAGCGGTCTCCGACGTTCGCGCCTGCCTTCACATCGCTGGGTATCTACTATTCGGAATACGTCTCGCCGCCGGATCCCAACAGAGCCTCGAAGTGCTTCCAGAAAGCGTTCGAACTTGACCCACGTGAGGCGGATGCTGCGCGCAGACTAGCGGAGGGCTTCGCGGAAGAAGGGGAATGGGACCTTGTGGAGGTGGTGGCGCGCCGCACCATCCTGGGTGAAGGAGGCCTGGAGGACGGCCCAGAGGCGAGAGCTTCCCGTCGATACCTCCCGATCAATGCCTGGGCATGGAAGGCTGTTGGTGCAGTGGAGCTGGTACGCTTTCAGATACCTCGGGCATCTGTCGACGAGAAGATCCCACACTGATGTCCATGCATAGACGCGACGGAACTACGTTGCTGCGATCGAAGTATTCCAAATCGCACTTCGGGCGGATGTCGACGACCACATGTCTTGGCTACGGTTGGGCGAAGCCTACAGCAAGGCCGGGCGGTTCGCGGCAGCATTCAAGGCACTCGAACACGCACGCGAGCTGGACCCTGAAGACTGGATTGCATCATACTTCATTGGCGAGGTGCAGCGGCAAATGGGGCAGTACGAAGAAGCTATCGAAGCTTTCCAGTCGATCCGCGCTAGCCGTCCACAAGAACTGGGAGTGCTTCATTCTCTCGGGCAGAGCTACCTTGACCTAGGCCGCTTCGAGCTCGCAACGGGCTTCTCAGCGAGAGCGGAGACGTCCTTCCTCTGCGCAGTCGACGTCAGCCTTGATCTCTTGGACGCAAGCTCGGGCTTCCGGCGCGTGGCATGGAAGACGATCGCCGACGCGCTGTTCCATCTGTCTGGCTTCGCAAACATCTCCGACGACGATCTCGCACGAGAGGTGCTCTCGCGGGTTATCCCGCTAGTGACGGATCATCCTGGAAAGGGCCTCACTGACATCGTTTCCTACCCTTTGTCCGTGGTGGACTCGAGTGACCTCCCGCTTCTTGCGCTCGACACAGCTCTGACAGCATACGATTATCGCTTGACCCTCGGCGCCGTGGATGACGCGGCCAAAGCAACTGTGTACTACGACCTCGGCTCCGCACTGTCGACGTTTGCTAGGCGGGCTACCGATAGCGCGAAACGTGAGCACGCCCAGCAACACGCCATCGCACAGTTCAAGGAGGCGCTGCGACACGAGCTTAGTAATGATGCATTCTGGGTGGCACTCGGGAACGCAACCTTCCTGTCTCAGCCTGGTGTATGCCAGCATTCTTACATCCGCGCCCTGGAGGTCGACTCTAAGGTGCGTGCCCGCTTCGTATATCCTTTGAGAACCTTCTCACCGAATATACAGAACGCCGCGACGTGGTCAAATCTGGGACTGTTCTATCTCCACCACGAGGACGCGGAGCTTGCCAACGAGGCATTCTACAAGGCGCAGACTCTAGATCCGGACTACGCGCTGGCGTGGATCGGACAGGGCCTCGTCGCGTCAGTGAACGGACACGATAGAGAGGCGCGCGCACTGTTCGAGCATGCCACTACGCTGACCGCAACAGTGGTAAGTTTCCGTGACCCGCTTTTGTTCGCCTCTCTGACATGAAGTGTGCAGCCCGAGGCGGATCTGGAGTTCGCAACGCGTCTCTTCGCAAAAATCAACCAGTCGACAACGTCGCGCTCCGGGACCCAGGAGGCTTTCCTACCCGCCTTCTTCGTGCTCGACCGCTTCTGCAAGCAGCGCCCGCACGACGCCTCCGCGCTGCACCTCTTCGGCCTCGTCTGCGAGCGCGTCGGGCACATTGACCTCGGCATTGAGCTCATTGGCCGCGCCATCACCGTGCTCGAGGCCGCGTACGAGGAGTCGGAGGACGCAGCGATCGAACGCCAGTTCACCGTCGCGCACACGAACGTTGCGCGCCTGCGGCTGTCTGCGGGCGACTTCGCCGGCGCGCTCGAGTCGTACCAGGTCGCGACGGGGTTGTTGCCCGACGAGCCTAGCGAATACGAGGCGGACACGACGGTGCTGCTGGCTCAGTGCCAGTTTGGCGCAGGGCTCGCGCACTTCAAGCTTGGGGAACTGCCGGAGGCGCTCGCGCTCTTCGAGGCGGCTATGGCGACGGCTGCGGACCAGCCCGTCGTGCGCGGTCACGTTGTGGTGCTGCTCGCTCAGACGCTATGGGCAATCGGGACAGACGAGGCGAAGGAGACTGCTAAAACGCAGCTCCTGCAGAGGTACGATCGATTCCGGGTTCTCGCCCTTGTGCATGTGGCCCGCTGACATGTCCTCTCTGCGGCGGACAGCATCGAGTACGACCCCGAGAACCTCATGGCGATCAACACGCTCGCCGGGATGGGCATCCTCACGGACGACGACGGTCTCGTCGACGCCGCGCTCTCTGAAGTCCTCTCGCTGCCGCTCAACCAGCGGCATGAGCGCGACCCCGAGCGCGACGTCACGTACCTCCTCGTGCAGCACCACCTTGGCCAGGTACTTTCTCCCCTCTTGGTACGCTGCGCACGGCTTGACTATACATTTTACACAGGGAGACCCCAAGCAAGCACTGTCCGTCGCCCAGAAGGCCGTGTTCGCAGAGCCCGAGCGCACCGACGTCCGCCGCTCGCTCGCCGCGCTCACGCTCCGGAGCGGCGCACACGGGGCGGCGCTCGCGGTCCTCGGGTCGCACCCCGAGGGCGACTTCGCGGAGCTGCGCGCGTCACTTGCACTGCATGCGGTCGCGCTGTGCGTCGAGAGCTGGGAGGACGCCCCGGGCGCGCTCAGGCTCGCGCAGAAGGGCGTCATGCTCTCGCCGTGGGATCGGCGTGGGTGGGAGACACTCGCGTACGTCCGGAGTCGTGCCACGCCGTGAGCCCTGCGGAGACTGTCAGATGAACGAGACAAGAACCTGTATCGATTAGCAGCATGGAGTAGTCAAGATAGTTGTTGTAAGCGCCAGTCGCGACCACGGAGGATGAAAGGAATGTAGTCGTAAATTGAGCTGTGAAATACACCGCGATTAACCCGCCGTCTATGGTACGTGCCAGAGTATGCTAAATAGTGCGCAGATGCGCTGCGGCCGCTGGTCCAGCCGTGTCCGTCTATGATGACGTGTTATAGCGTGCTGCTGCGTGGGACCCTACGCCTGCGCGGCGTCGTGCTGCCCGATTGCATTGCGCGCGATAGCCAGTACACGCGTGCGGACCAGGTCGCTGTCGGTGCCGGTCTGCGCGAGCCACCATCGGAGGCGCGCGCGTTGGGCTTCCGTCGAGAGACCCTCCGTGACACTATGGGCACGGGAAGAAGGCACGAGTAAGACCGAGTGCCAACGATAGAGAGGGTAAAAGATGTACGTACATTCCGCGCTCCTCCAGCGCATCACGGAGCTCGTTCACGGAGAGCCGCTCACCCGCGTTCTCGCGAGCCAGCAGCGCGTCGTCCGCCGCGAGTGCCTGCAGATGGTTCTTTATCCTGCGCAGGCGCATAGGGGGGATGCCGAAGGTGGAGAGCGACAGCACACTGCATGTCCATGTTAGTCCAATTGCATCCTGCGGCAGTAGTAGTTATGACACAAGACATACCCGCTGAGTGAAATGAGCGCAAGGCGGTCGAGCAACGCGTCAACAGATGCCGCGGGCTCAGCGAGCGCGCGTGCGTGGACCTGCTCGAAGGTGGGTCGCATAGCAAGCGCGAACTCACGCTGCTTTTCGCGGCGCTTGTTGTCGATGCGCTCCTTCTGCGAGGGGAGGAGGCACGTCGAGGGCAGCAGGAAGGGCGTGTAGATCACGACGAGAGGGATTGCCTCCTCCGCGATGATTATGATGAGTGCGAACGGGATGAGCCTATTCAGCGGTCAGCGCAGCTCACATGTCTTCACAGGGGATGGAGGGAGGGTGGAAGAAGCTCACTTGAGGGCGTCCCGCTTGTAGTTCGCGATGAAGCGCGTCTCCCAACGGGACAGAGGCGCCCCGCCGGCTGCGACGCGCGCATGCATAGCGCGGACGCGCAGGCGGTTAGTGTTAATCAGCTTCACGCCGTTCCAGTAGAATTTCTAGGTACCGGCAGGGTGAGTGAGTGAACGGCATGCGCAGTGGCTGAGAGCGTACGAAGAGCTCCTTGGCCTGGTGGAAGAGCTTGCCGGCCCAGGACGCGTCGGCTGGTGGGGGCGTGAGGATGCCGTGCTTCGACGCCTCCTCGTAGTCCTCCTTTGCGACTTCGATCACCCCATGCGCATGGGTTGACGATGTTGTACTAGCGGAGCCTTCTGAGGTGGATTGGGAAGTGGATGGTGTGTGTTCCGACACGGCAGAGGCTGCGCTGGAGGCAGAGGGAGAGGTGGAAGCAGGAGCAGAATCCGAGGATTTCGTCGGCTTGACGGGACCTGGACGGAGCTCGACCTTGTGCTTGCGAGGTGCGGATCCCGGAACAGTCGGAGGGATCTCCTTAGAGGTCGACACCGTGGTGGGAGGAGGCGTAGTGGATACAAAGCGCGAGGCGAAGGGGTAGATCGCCACTGGCCCGGATGACCTCCATGACGAACCGTCGAGCGTACGCACTGACAGAGTGATATTCCGAGAGCTATATCTCCTTGCGGTAGTTGCCCGATGGTGTTTGGCTACCGCACGGCTGAGCGAAACGAGTTGCGTTTGTGAGAGGTGTGCGCGGCCGCGGAAAGACGGAGAACACACACCTATCCACCAGGCCATTCCGCCTCAACGAAGCAAGCATTAAAAACGAGTCCTAAGGGTCCTAGCAGGTCCACGTCTCTCTTCCAGTGTCGTCCAGGGTGATCGGAGTGAGAGCAGTCGAGGAAAGATGGTTGGTCGGAGAGGATGAGTGGGAAGAGGACGGAATGGAAATGTTCACGCGCAAGCCTGCGGCCGGCACACAATTAGCGCCCAGTGTACACGCCCCGCGGAGTCTGCCGGCGCGCGCATACCAATCGTTTCCCGGGCGTCTGTCATCGTAACGCTCTTCCTCATGAATATCACCTTCAAACGCTCGCCCTTCGACGTCTTGCTGCGAGGATCCCAGAAGGATGGCGTTGTGGCAGTGAATCGTTCTTGACACAGCATATCAATCAGAGGCGCAAGGCGAAGGCGACCGTCGCATCTGTTGGATTCTGGGCTGCTTCTTGCGGCGCCGGCAATGTCGCTTCAGTGCATTCAGCAGCAGAGATGACCGAAAGATGATCAGCAGGAGGGCATCCCAAGCCGTGTTCTGAAACGACCCTGCGCAACGTATATACCTCCTCACCTCTCTACATTCCTGTACGCCCCTCTTTCATCGACCGCCGTCGTCAACATGCCCGAGTCTCTCCTGGACGACCGTTCCATTCACTCCCAGCAAGAGTCCGACTTTTGTGGCACATGCGTTGCCTTGTGTTGCGGATGCTGTTGCTGTACGTCTACGTTGTCCGTTATCCGTTCCTTATGCTGATTATCCAAAATCAGGTTTCTCTCTCTTTCAGTCTAACATGTGGTGCATTTTTCGTACGTCCCTTGCTGATGGATGCTCGCTTTCTCGTGCCGTGGCGTGTCCTGCTCACTTGCTGGCTCATAATACCCATAGGATCTTGCAGTGGGAGGCGGGTACCTGCCGAGGGCGAACAAGACGACGCCGCCTCTATCACCTACCCTGATGAGCCGGTCAAGAAGAGCGCGAAGCCGGCCGTTGAGCAGCCCGCGCCTCAGCCTTCCATGACTCCCGCATGACCCTTCCTCTCTCGTCGTTCTGGCTGCCGCTCATTTCCGGGGCTTGCATATACCATCCATGTCTGTTAGACTCCGCCATTTCCATTTGGGTTTGTTCATGGATAATACACGGGTTCCGTCTCTGCACGTACGTCTTACGCGCCATTGGAACATATGTGCACCCTGCTCAACATTTGGCTTGGCGTGCATTTGCAGTCTGCCTAGCCAATGTTGACATCTACCAGCAGCAATGTACGTACCCGAAATTTGATCGAGTGGATCTGGTAGGACGGGAAAACCTAGAAAAACCCGCCAACGAGCAGCCCGCGCCGCAACCATCTATGATCTCGGGCCCAGCTTTACATGCTTGAAACATCCTCGCCTGGCCTTTCACTTCCCGTCATTTTATGGGTTTAATGCTCGTCCTTCGTCCTGTTAAATGCACGCGTACGTACGGCTCCGGGGACCGGGACTCAACGTTTGTCCTTGTTAGGACCGGGTGGTCCCGGGGTTGGCAGCTCGCGCCAGTGCGCGGTGTAGTGACTCCGAGTGCTTTGACAACGACGACACTACCTACCAACCAATATGCCGCTACAAAGTTTCTTCGCTCCGTGCTTTATGTTGCGTACCCCGGGTTCGGTTCGTCCGTGGCAGCGGAAAAGATGAGGAAGAAACGCAAGCGCGGCGGGTCAGATTACATCCATCAGGTTGCGGTGACTGATGACTACGAGCGTCGTTATTGCGGCAGTGCCCAGCTAACAGCATGGCAGCTCACAGCTCTTCGCAGCCCTCGTTCTCTGCCATCGATAATCTCCGCGCCACCGGCGTATGTGTACAACGGCAGGCGACCCACACGACTTCCATCACACCACATCATGGTGGGACCGACCCTTTCGGCGCGCTCTTTGGAAATTGAAGACCATGCCAAGTTCTCACAACTGAGATCGCAGCCAATGCCTGCCAACGTCCGGTACCGGGCGGAGGGACCACGACAAATATGCATGACCGGGTGTGAATAGGTGCGTGGTCTTGCCTATACTAGGCGTAGAAAACGTGCCATGCTGAATAGTTGAAGCTTCTACGACACATGCCGGAGTTGACGTGTCTGGCGACACAGCAGTCGACGTTTGGTAGCGCGGTAAACAGGTATATATACCCCCTCCGCCACCGGGGATCGTCGCGCTCATACTACAGCTCCGCAACTCGACCACGCCGCCTATCCTAATCATGTCCGCGGCACCGAAACATATCGTCGCCTTCCCATACCAGGCCTGGGGTATGTTTGCCTTAGTGTCACTCTGACCCACTATCTCTGTAGCAGTGATCTGAGATCATATCTCTATGTTCCAGGTCATGCGCGTCCTCTCATCAACCTCACGGCGAAGTTGGTCAAGCTGCGCAACATCAACGTGACCCTCCTCTCGACAAACGAGTTCTACGATCGCGCGGTATCCGAACTTGCGCGGAGCTTCGTGCCAGGCGAGGAAGAGTTCGCAAAAAGAATCAGGTATGTATTGCCATGTACGGACGTTTCGTTCTGATTTGACTCTGCGGTGCAATACAGGATCGTGTCGCTCGGCCATTCGCAGACTTTCGCTTTCAACGGTATCGATGACAGTTTCGAGGCGGCGTGGGAGAAGATCGCCGCCGGGGAGGCACTTGTTTGTGTAAAGAGCGCGGCGCGGTTCGAGCCCCTCCCGCTTCCCGACGCGGTCGTTATCGATGTCGGTATCTTCGGGCTGTTCTGTTAGCGAGTATCTCTGACATTGGGGCATGCTCCGAACAGTTCTTCGCCGTCCAGCCCATCCGTGCTATCAAGAAGATCAGCGGGAAGTCCGTGAAGATCTACTCTTGGATCCCCGGCTCGACCTACGCGGTCTTCTACCTCTTCGGCCCCGACAAGCTCGGTGGAAGGGGCGACATCATCACCAAAGTGGAGGCGGAAGTCAAGCGGTCGGGCCGCCCATTCGAAGAAGTAGCTGGGGAGGTGCGATATCAGTCTGGAGGCTCAGTTACGCCTCATGATCTGACGCACTCATTCTGGCAGCTTGCCTTCATACCCAAGGGCGAGGTCGTCAAGGTTCCTGCGCTGCCGCCCATGTACGATTACGAGTACTACCCACAAGACGTGAGTCCCCGCTCTGGCTGCCCGAACTGCTTATCACTGATACTCGAAACAGTTCCCTATCCCGATGGAACTAGCCATCGCTATCTTCCCTTACGTCTTCCAGTCCGTGGTTCTTTCCTAATCTGGTATTTTGACATACCTCATGCTGTGTTTTCAGAACGATGGAGTCCTGCGATGGGGCACTCCTCATCACTGCGGAGCCGTACGAGGCAGAGGCCGTCGCTGCAGTGAAGAACTGGTACGCGGAGACCGGGCGCCCGGCCTACGTGTGTGGACCCCTCTTGCCCCCGACCTCGGCCACGGCGACAGCCAAGGAGAAACAGCAGTCGACGGAGGCGGTTCAGATTCAGGAGTTCTTGGATACCACACTAAAGACCTCGGGCGAGAAGTCTCTGCTATACGTACGTCTCGGTCTGCATACGTCCGGTGTGCGCAAGAGACTGATGGCGAGGTCATGCAGATCTCTTTCGGCTCCCTTTTCTGGCCGGTGAAGACGCCAGAGCAGATCTGGGCGTTCCTGGACGTCGTAATGGAGCGTGGCATTCCCTTTGTAAATGCTCCCGATGGTTCACGCACACAGTATACCGACACTGACACCGGTCATGTAGATCCTCAGTCATGCGTCACCGACGGCAGTTGTGCCAGACGAGATTAAGGAGAAAGTGAAGGCCTACGGAAAGGGCCTGTTGTCTCCGTGGTCCCCTCAACAGACCATTCTCGAGCACCCCGTAAGACGACACTCCACCTTTCTTCTACTGCTACTGAAACATCGCGCTTTCGCAGGCCACGGGCTGGTTCCTTGCTCACGGTGGTCACAATGGCGTAACGGAGGCAGTGTGCGCAGGAGTGCCCTTGTGAGTCCCCCCTTCGTGCCGCGTCCCAGATCTAGCTCCTGAACACTCCGCGCGTCCTCAGCATCCTCTGGCCGTTCGGTGGCGACCAGCCGATGAACGCCGTCCACATCTCCGAGCAGCTCAAGGTCGGATACGAGCTTATCGAGGTGCGCACGGGGCCTGCGGGTCTTCACCAGATCTACCGCAACGGCCGCACCCCGAAGGGAACCATCGAGGCGCTCAAGGAGGAGGCGCGCGATGTGCTCACCAAGGCGTATGGTCCGGACGGCGCGGAGAAGCGCGAACGCCTCGTCGCGCTCACGCGCGCTGTCAATCATGAGTGGGAGGAGGGCGGATCTGCGCTGCGGGACGTGAAGGCGTTCCTTGAGAATCTCTAAGGCCGCTTACTGCACATTGCTTTAGACTGGTAGAGAAGTTTGTTTGTGATTTGTATACCTAGATTGGAGTAGACTTGTGCAATAATATCGGTTAGACCGGAATGTTCGATTCCAGCCCTGTTCGCACCCGCAACATCCTTCAGCCGCTTCGATAAGAAATCTACTACTGGGAACAACAGATGAAAATACCTGGTATTAGGGCCCGCTCTGGGTACTTGTCACTTGACCGCGCTTTTATCAAACGGCCACAGATCCAGGACGTCACCTGCTAGAAGCTACGCCCACCATAGCCTGGCACGCCGACATGTAAGTTTGTAGGTGTTGGAGTTTCGCCGATGTGGGCGGTCATCCGCAACGGTCGACAAGACGAGACGAGACGAGACGAGACGACTCGGAGACTAGGCGCAGATGATGCTCATTAGGAGGCGGTGCTTGTAATTCGACTCTAGCAGTGAGAGCTAAACGTACTGGTACACGTATGGAGCAGGGAGCATGAGCGCTGCAAGAAGAGTGAATCGAGTACTGCAGAGGACTAGATCCAGATGTACTTAGGTGGTGCGGCCCGCGAAGCTGGAAACATAGCAAACTCTAAAGCGGCAAATTCGTCTCTGCGATGTCCTACTGGCATCGACTCTATTTGAACGAGAAATTCTCGGCCACATCCTCCACACCGGTCAGGTCCGTGTCCCAGTGTACCTTCAGCGCGAGATGTCTCAAGCGCGGCATCCCGCGCGCGACACGGGCGCGCAGGAGCATCAGCGGTATCTCCATCGGACGCTCTTCAAGCTCGAACGGTACCTTGGTGGCGATCCGGAGGACCTGGAGTAGGGGACACCTCGGAGCGGAGTCCTTGGAGCCTGCGAGAGATTGGAGGATCAGGATGGGGAATTTTGGAGGATTGTCGGCTGGGGAGCTTGTGTGGGTTTGTACGAAGGTGAGCGTCTGCATCGCCGGGAGGGACTCGAAAATGTCATCCCACACGTAGTAAAACAACCCGCCGCTGGAGACGTGCAGCGACGACAGCCTGGTAAGGGCGGTGGTGGTAAGAAAGGACTCGATGATATGTGACAGGCTGACTGTGATAGACATGGGCCCCGTGGCATTTGCGGGGAACGCTAGTCGATACCAGGCGTTGTTGGGAAGGGTGAACTCCGCTGAGCCGCCAGCGAATTCCCGGAGCTCAACGGGTAAAGCCGAGACCCGGCTCAGGGAAGGAAAGCGACTGAGATCGTCGGGGAGTAAGGATGCGTACGTGACGTTCTTACTGTTCGTCGCTTCCAGGGAGATGCAGCAGGAGGTGGAAAGACCGAGATGCGTCATGAGCTGCACAATGTGCGCTGTAGTGTCTTTGATACCGCAGACACTCAAGCGGGGAAGGTTGATGAGGCGCCCCTGGAGCGAAGAGGAACTTTCCCAAACCTTGCAGAGGAAGCGGTCCAGTTCCAGGGACCGGAGTTGTCGGCCTTGCTTGAGGACATCCAGGAAGCTCGTGAGGGAGAGCGTGGCAGCGGAGGGGACAGTTGACATTCTTGCAGGGAAAGAGATTGCATATCAGCTAAGAGCGACTTGCTCCGACTTATTGAGAATTGGCTGAGGTGCAACGATGTAAGGCGAGGATAGCGGTCTTGCACAAAGGTAGGAAGAGGGATGTCGTGTGGTTGCGATACGGGGATGGTGAGCTTCGTGAGAATGGGGAATGTGCATTCCAGCAATGGCTCGATGAAGTGCCCCGGATCCATGAACGCCCCCTGGGTGTCGAGGTGTTCGATGCGATCGGCATGGGGTCTAAGTCGTGGAATGGCTGGAAACGGAGCACCACGGGGATGCAGTGTGATGCGGACTGCAGACTGGCCAAGCCGCTGCAGGGCAAGGCTGAGCCACCGAGTGTCGTCGAAGATGGCAATGTCTCTCCAGAAGGATGTTGTATTTCTGATCAGGGCGCACCAGTGTCGACAAACGCCCATGAGAAGCGTCCAAGGGTGTAAAACAACACTCCGCCGGGACTTGCGTTCAACCTTTGACAGTGGCATCACGAGCGAATACTCGAAGATTTCGAGGAGGATCTCGGCAGAAAGTGTATAGATAGGAACGCTGGCATTCCACATGGCGCTCATGCTTAGTAGATGAAGCTTGAACTTCTGACACAGAGCGTGGATGTTGGCCTTGGCTGGTTGGTAGCAACAGCCTGCTACCAGGGGAACGTGATGGGAATCAAGAGCAGGTAGGCCATATAGCGGGCCTGGAAGTTTTTCGTCCAGGAAGATGAAGGATGAGGGGAACTCGGCGCTGGTCATTCCGATAGCCAATGGTACGGCTAATAGACGGCTTAGTGTTGTCAAGGTTGCTCTTGGATATTGCTTACCGAGTTGATCAGTAGCCGAAGACTACTATGGAGGATATGGGTGCTGGCCTAGGATCCCGATGTACGACGATGATGGCGGTTGAAGACAAGACCATAGCGCTCAAACCAGCACGCTAAATAGGCCATAAACGCTCGTCTCCGAGTAAGTATCCTTCCAATCTTGGTTCACACCATTTCTGAAAGATGCGGGATGGGAAAAGAATTAGAGAGCACACCAGAGCACACGTCGAGAATAAGTGAGAAACGGTACAGTGCGCAAGTCCAGAATCAGCCTCTTCAAAACCCCACTACCACACGCCGCCACCGGGCTGGATTTTCCGCAGTGGGGTTAGGGAGCTGGCAGCTTAAGGTCTGATAATTGACACACGCGCCTGTTCCATATGAACGTCGATGGCGTGGCCGTCTTCCATGCCGTGCTGCGATTTGTGTACCCGGTAAGCAAGAAACTGAGGATGACTACGTGAAGGAGACGCACCTCTGCGGTGTAAATGTCTACCTCATGAGGATTGGGGTGTCCATCCAGCCGGCCGACAAGACGCGTCCGACAGTGCCCTCTCATGTAGACTAAGTACGTAGCATGGTCCGGACCGCATGCAATCGAGTCGGAGCGCGTTATGACATTCCGCGCAGTGTGCTAGTCCTGGAAGAGGCCGTCTACGAGCAAAACGATCCGCGAGAAACGGCCCCAGTGCGAATCCGTAGTAGCGACAATCTCCACGTCACCATCGGGCGCGACACGGCGGCTGCAAAGCGGTGGTAACGGACAGTACTAAGGCCCGAAGCGCATACGAGGCGCTGCTCGACACAGAAAGAGGGGGCTTTGATGCAGCGCCTTCTTGTAACTCGTTTGTAGAGGAGCACGATAATCTAGTAGGGCAGATTGGTGAGTTCAAGTTGGGGCCCGTTCAGTCTGTGCAAGACGTTCCACGGACACCGTCCCCTTGCCACCGTCCACTCGCCACCTTCACATCATCCGACGGCCACGGACACCCTCGGCAACATCGCGGGATATCGTATCTGAGTATAGCTTACATAGACTAGTTGGCGGCTGTTCCGGCAGCATCGCTGTTGAGACGATGTGGGAACGTCCAGCAAAAGACCGAGAAACTGTAACTCCATTGGAATCCTCCCGCACGGCCTGTCGCGTAGTGAACACGTACAAAGAACGCGTGGACGTAGACCGAGCCCGAGCACCGAGCCGCGTAGCTCCAAGACGTCAACGTTTCAACACCTAGCATGCAGCATCGAAGCACGCCGGACCCGGCGGGCACTGAGTTTCCGCCGCCAAATCTGAGAGGTTCACATTCGGTTTAAAACGATGAGCGACTAGGCGTAGTATCGACCAGTACTGCGACAAGCGTCGAACCAAAGACGTTGAGTTCAGCGGAAGTTCGGCGTATGATGACAGCGCGAGAGTCTAAAGGTCCAAGTGCAGCAGCGGAAGGAGCGCTGAACCTATGTCGGACGCGGCAAATCCCGTGTACTATCTCTTTTAGGAAACTCGTCATGTTGCAGCAAGCTGGGGAAAGTTACTGATACTGAAGTTGTGTAGGGTGTTCAGGGATCTTGATAAATAAGTGTTTTGGATGCCGTATGTCATTGAGCGAGGCCCCGAGACAGGGATGTCGTTGGATTGGATATTCTAGCTAAATTGGACCAACTCAGGGGTCGCTATACAATAAGTACCCGGAGTGTAAGTAGAAGCCACCCGGGTATTTGTGCTTGTTAGGATCGGGTGGTCCCGGGACTGGGCTGTGAACACCCAGATGCTATTGCTGCAAATCATTAACCACGACCACGTCCTTTCAAAAGTTATGCTGCTCGTCTTTCCCCCCGTCATGTGGAATATACTGAGCTCTTTGATACTACCGGACTCTAGGCGGGAGGCTCGTCGGGGACCCATGTGCTTCTATCGGTAGCTGACTGATTGCGAGCGACCGTCGCAGACGCGGCAGCCTCCCGAGTCTTTGGGCGTCGATATTTGGCGTACGTGTACAGCGGCATCCTGCAGATAATACGACATCTGCCTTCGCGGAAGCCATGCGAGTCGACATCCCGGCGGTCTACGCTTACTTCCCGTGAGAACGCTGCCAAAGCGCAGCGCTTGCGGACAAATACGTATGTGTCGGTGAGAACGGTTAGTCTTCACTCCATTTGGCTCACATGCATACACAGCGCGGTGTGCTGAACGCTTAACGCTTCCGCACACGCACTGTGTCGGCTGGTCCAGTCAAGGTAACCAGCCGACATGACTTCGCGCCGTCGCGGGCGCCGGGTTAACATTGGACGGTGCGGCGCAAAGATATATATATATCCCCTTCGAGAGCAGAGTACTTAAACTCTCACCATACACCATTCGACCTATCAAACTCATCATCCGCTCAGCATGTCCACGTCCCCGAAACACATCGTTGCTTTCCCGTACCAGGCCTGGGGTATGTGCCACACTTCATCTTTTTTTGGTGGTGATGATTGACCGGTCGCTCGTGCACTAGGCCATGCCCGTCCTCTCATCAACCTCGCGGCGCGTTTGGTGAAGTTGCGCGACATCAACGTAACTTTGCTCTCAACAGACCTGTTCTACGATCGTGCCGTGGCTGAACTGGCGCGGAGCTTTGTGCCCGGCGAAGAGGAGTTCGCTAAGAGGATCAGGTGATTTTGCGCGTCGCAGGAATATTCGAGCTTCTAGCTAATTTTGTGCCGCACCGTAGGGTCGTATCCCTGAGCGCCACGCATGTTATGGCCATCAACGGCGTTGACGATAGCTTCAAGGCTCTATGGTTGTCGATCGCTGCCGGGGAGGCGGTTACATGTTCCAAGACGGGGACTCAATTTGCCGCGCTGCCGCCTCCTCAGGCAGTCATCATCGATGTGAGTATCCCCGGACCGCTCATTAGCATGACAACGTGCCAGCAGACACTGATAGCATGCGCTCGACAGTTCTTCGCTGTCGAACCTATCCGTGTTATTCGGGAGCTCAGTGGGAAGTCAGTGAAGATTTATTCCTGGGTCGCAGGCTCGACATACTCGCTCTTCTATGTGTTTGGCCCGGAGAGCCTCGGCGGAAGGGGAGACATCAACACGATAATCTTAGCCGAGGTAGAGCGAACTGGCCGTCCTTACAACGAAGTAGCTGAGGAGGTGCGTACTCATCTATCTAGGCTTTGCGCAATATTTTCTGACATTCGTCTCGGAGCATAGGTTGCTTTCGCAACTAAGGGCGAGGTCGTGAAGGTTCCTGCTCTGCCGCCGATGTATGACTATGAGTATCACCCACAGGATGTGAGTCCTCGAGAACTCTAGACGTCCGAACGGCTGATCTCTGAGGCTTGCAACAGTTCCCTTTCCCGAAGGAGCTTGCAACCCTACTATTCCCTCACGTGTACAAGTAGGTCATCATTCATCGTTAGGCTGTTTAACGTTCTCATACCGTCTTTCAGAACACTCGACATCTGCGACGGGGTACTGCTCATGACCCCGGAGCCCTATGAGCCCGACGCTGTCGCTGCGGTGAGGAAGTGGTATGCGGAGACAGGGCGCTCGGCGTACGTTTGTGGGCCCCTCCTGCCCCCTAAGTCCGCAACTGCCAAGGCCAAGGAGCAACAGCAGTCGAAGGAGGCGACTGAAATATCGGCGTTCTTGGATACGACTCTGAAGACCTCCGGCAAGAAGTCCCTGCTCTATGTACGTCGTCACGAGCCAATTCAGCTGACGGGGCATGCTGACACACGGGACACGTAGATCTCGTTCGGCTCCATTTTCTGGCCGATCAAGTCGCCGGAGACTATCTGGGCGTTCCTGGATGTCGTGATGGAGCGCAACATTCCTTTCGTGAGTCCCGCTGGTATTTTTTGCGTGCTGATGGTACTGGCGGCTCATACCATGCATGTAGATTATGAGCCATGCGTCGCCGCTGGCGACTGTGCCAGACGAGGTCAAGGAGAAGGTAAAGGCTTACGGCAAGGGTATCATGTCGCCGTGGTCTCCCCAGCAGACGATTCTCGAGCACCCCGTAAGATCACATATCGCCCTCTGCCAGCGTCTTACTTACATGTGCTCCGTCTAAAGGCCACGGGCTGGTACGTCGCTCACGGCGGCCATAACGGAGTGACCGAGTCGATTTGCGCCGGCGTACCCTTGTCAGTTCTCCTCGTCGTCCAGATCTGCTTTCGATCGACTAACCACGCTGTACTCATGCCCAGCATCCTCTGGCCCTTCGGTGGCGACCAGCCGATGAACGCTGTCCATATTTCCGAGCAGCTCAAGATCGGGTACGAGCTCATCGAAGTGCGCACTGGGGACAAGGGCCGCCACACCATCTATCGCACCGGCCGCACCCCTGTGGGCACCATCGAGGCGATCAAGGCGGAGGCGCGCGACGTGCTCGCGAAAGCGTACGGCCCCGACGGCGCGGAGAAGCGGCAGCGGCTTGTCGCGCTCCAGCACGCCATCACGCACGAGTGGGAGGAGGGCGGTGCTGCGCTGCGGGATATGAAGACGTTCCTCGACAGCGTTTGAAGTATGATACAGGGGCTGCAGCTTCTTTCCGAGCGGCGTTGTATGGTGCCAACGTAGCATTATAAGTAGACGAGCCCATCAAGAAATGTCAAAGCTGTACAGGACTACTGCCGCATCCATCTGTCTGGTTACTTCTCCTTGCGCAACGTCTTCGCGGGTGACCCTCTCGAGATTGCCCCTTTACTGGGGCTCGACGTCGCCGTGGAGGTTGCGGTGCTACCGGCGCACGACCTACTGGTTGCCGTCGCGCAATTGCTCTCCGTCGTGGATTCTGATGAGCCCTGGTCAGCAGGAGGCTGCGGCTGGTCATCCTTCGTCGAGGCAGAGGCAGAGGCAGGGGCGCGGCGCAGTACGCGCCCAGCGAGCTTCGCAATGACGCCACATCCGATTAGCAGCGTCCAGCGAGGGAAGCGCTGCACGAAGTTGGATATGTGCATTGTCCAGAGCGCGTAGTAGTGCATGACCCACTCCCTGCCAGTACAGTTCAGCAGAAGTTCAAGAAGCTTCGGACATGAGAATGCTTTTACCTATTTCCGCCGGGCGCGAAGTCAGTCTTCCATGGCGGGGTGTTGCGCCAGTGCTCATCGATGAGTAGCCCGCGAAGAAGCTCGGCTGTAACGCGTACACGGTCTCCCTTATAGAACCGCAGCGTCTGGCCTCTGTCCGTGATCACAACTAGATAAGGTCCTCTGCAGATCAGCTTCAGTTTCTGAGATGACGAAGAGTGCACATCATAGTGACGCACGACCAGATGCACCACTTCGTAGTGAGGAAGGTGACGCTGTTGTAGTCGACGCGGCCCCAGCGCACGTGCGGGAGGTCGCCTGCGGCGAGGGTCTGGTTGTACGCCTCGTCGAATTACTGGTCGACGAGCTTTGAGATCGCGCTATTCTGGCCCGCTGCCACCGAGCTACCGCACGCGCCCCCAATCAGTCTCAGCTGCAAGCATCCAGGGGGTCCACGTACATGACCAGGAACCAGACGCGCGCCGCCTCTTCCTTGGGCGTGAGCTCCTCGTGTACGATGATCTCGTCAAAGTTATCGTCCGTGATGAGGGGAATGCGCAGGTCCCATGAGGACACGGTGCTGGGCGCGATCGCCTCCGCGACGTTCACGCCCATCTTCCCGAAGAGCGAGGCGACGGGCCCGTCTGCGTCGAGCAACCGGTTTAGGCCCAGCAGCGACGTGAAACTCTTGAACATGCTGACGAGGTCGCCACTTGCAGGCGGCGGAGGTTGCAACTGGGGCCCCGTCGGCGCAGGCTCCTCCGCAATGGGATTGAAGGTCTGTGCAGGGGGCGGTACATGGAGAGGTTGCTGCTGCTGTTCGGGTTGCCAACCTTCTGAGGGATGCTGTGCGCTGACAGAGACGACGCACAGCAGACAGGAGAGTAGGATGGCGGGCCTCATCGCTGTTGTGTGCAGACGGTCGTGCGCGTCCTCGGCCTCTGGCGGGCTGCATCTGGTGGCAGCCTTTATATTGCCTCCCAGGCCAGGTAAGGGCATGCGTGTCCCTAGCTCCAGTGGAGAATCAAACACGATGTGGACGCGAGGGCGGATCTATGAAAGGTGCCGCAGAAGGTTGGCCTCCCGTTTGTCCAGTGAGATACCTAGATTGACGTTAGGCGAGCGCCTTGGGCGAGAGACAGAGGTTTCTCCCGAAGAGTTGATGGTTGTATATGGGAGAGCCTCGGGTTCATAGCTAAAGCTCAATGCACTAGCAAGAGATCTATGTAGAGAGGTCAAGTCCAGAGAAGTTGGCAGGAGTTGCCGCGGAGGTCACGGTCCCGTAGTGATATCCGAAAGGTTCGAACTTGTCGGTCTCCCCGCGTCAGTCTGTGCGTGCCCCCCCAAAGATGTCATGTCCTGGTTGGATATGTTGAGCTGCTAGTACATCTCAACGTCCTTTGCGAGTCTGACTTACGTTGGAAAACGGCGTAGTAGGAGGAGACTGGAAACTGGAGTAGAAGGGAGTTGAGCCATCTTAGAACTCCGATGTTCCCACGGTCAATGTCTGTGTTGTTGAGATTAAAAATCTCCATAATAATAATCTGCGGCGTGCTGGACCGTTCGTCCTCCGTCCCATCCCCTCGAGCCTCTAAGCATTTCCGGAGATCATGATCGTTGTCGTGCTATCCCGGTCACTGGTATGAAATAAAGCTAAGCCGTGATGATCACCTATCGACACGCTCAACTTGAATAGGACTCTAAGGACCCAGACACCCATCATTGGCAAAGCTCGTATGATACGAGTGCACAACCAATCGCAACTGGCGGCGATGAGACGTGCATTCACAATTGGGGATAAGTAAGACCCGGGTGAACTCCGCAGGATCACAAACTGTCCACACAGGAGCCTAACTCGGGTATGGAGGTGAGTCTGTCGAGGGCGATGTAGATCTGGAATGTTTACTTACCCGCACTAGTACTGAAAGGCACACTATTGTCTTACGAGGGGGTGCTGACTACGCGGGATTCCTCCGCGAAGGAATACATAACACGTTCTGCTGAAGGGCGCTGCACTGCATGCCGATTGTCGTACCTTGGTAAGCACCGGTACCGCGGGCAACTTGACACAGTGTGTTTATGTGATGGGATGATGTGCAACAGGTACTCGTCTATGGTGGCGTTTGGCCGGGTAGCGATGCAGATGCGGACGCATCGATTGGACTTTGACCCCGGACTACGTGGACGCGCACCAAGGACGTCGTGTTTCCAATAGACGCTTGCCGTCGTATAGATATCCGTGTGCATGTCTGAGCTTCCGCCAGGAACGGCGCGCCCTCTCATCTATCTCATCGACGATCACCTCTACGAACATGGCTGACCCAGTTCAGAAACATATCGTCGCCTTCGCCTACCAGGCCTGGGGTACGTTCTTCTTCCTGTGTACCCGTCGTGCATCTAGATGCCCATATGCTTACCTCGTGGTACGATTGCCAATAGGACACGCTCGTCCTTTGACCATTTTGGTGTCGCGGTTCGTGAAGCTGCACCCTGTCCAAGTCACGCTGCTCTCGCACGACGCGTTCTTCGAGCGCATCCAGACCGAGCTCTCGCGCTGCTTCGAGCCGGGCGAGGAAGAATATGCCAAACGTATCAGGCGAGCATCGCTTCTCGTACGCCAGCCACCGTTCCATCACTAATTAAAGCACGGATTGGGTCTCACCAGAGTTATTTCCGTCGGCTCCGCGTTGTTCCTCACATCGCGCGAGGCAGACGAGAACTTCAAGCTCGTCTGGGAGAAGCTCGTTGCGGGCGAACCTGTGACCTGCGAGAAGACGAAGGTGGTGCATGCCGCGCGCCCGAAGCCAAACGCAATCATCATCGACGTGAGTGCCGGTTTACTATCCGCGTTTCGGAGAGAATGAGCTTAACTCAAATACCGCGCAGCTGTTCGCCGTGCACCCGTTCAAATCTATCAAGGCGGTCAGCGGGGACAGCGTCAAGGTCCATGTATGGCACCCCGCGCTTACGTACGAGATGTTCTGGTTCTGGGGCCCGGAGAAGGTTGGTGGACGGGGCAACATCCGCGTGAAGGCGGAGGAGGAGGCGCGCCTCACCGGCCAGCCGTACGCCGACGTTGCTAAGAAGGTATGATTTTCGGTCATCTGTGTGTCCCGAATGAGGCTGATATCTGCGAATACAGATGTCGTGGGGCGCAAAGGGCGACGTCGTGCGGATCCCCGAGTTCCCGCCTTTGTATGACTACGAGTATTTCCCTCAGGAGGTGAGCAGCCCCGCCGTCCAATGCGCGCGTAGGGGAGCGCACTCACGCCGAACTGTGCTAGTTCGACATGGATGAGAACATGCTCATCAATGTCCTCCCCTACGTTCACGAGTATGTATCTTTCCTCTCCGTCAGAACTGTGATTGACTTCCGCGCCATCTGCCGCAGGACGTTGGAGGCCAGCGACGGCGTCCTGCTCTTCAGCTCCGAGACGTTCGAGCCCGGGGCGGTCGCCGCGGTGAGGGCGTGGTACGCGGAGACGTCGCGCCCCGCGTACATCTGCGGGCCGCTCCTCCCCTCTGGGTCGCAGGCGGCGACGAACGAGAAGAAGCTGTCGGCGGAGGCGGAGGAGATCCAGACGCTCCTCGACACCACGCTCAAGACGTCGGGCGAGCACTCCCTTCTATACGTATGTCAGAGCCTCCTTCGCACATTGGCAGACGGCGAGGCTTACCTTGGTTGCAGATCTCCTTCGGGTCTATCTTCTGGCCGAAGGCGCCCGAGAAGCTGTACGCCGTGCTCGACGTCGTAATGGAGCTTGGCATCCCGTTCGTAAGTGCGAATCCGTTGTATGAAAGGCTGTCGAGGCCAACGCTGGTTCGGCCGTAGATCCTCAGCCACGCATCTCCCTTCGCGGTCGTCCCAGATGACATCCGGGAGAAAGCTAAGGCGTACGGCAAGGGCATCATCTCCGCCTGGACGCCCCAGCAGATGATCCTCGATCACCCAGTACGTCCTCTTCCCTTTCACCTCCGCCAGAATGACGCTCCTGACACAACATGATCTAGGCTACGGGCTGGTTCATCGCCCATGGCGGCCACAACGGCGTCATGGAGGCCATCAGCGCCGGCGTCCCCCAGTCAGTGCCTCTGCCTCTCTAGCACGTTCGCACTGCTAACGCCCCCCGCAGAATCCTATGGCCGTTCCTCGCCGACCAGCCGCTGAACGCGATCTACATGACCGACACGCTGCAGATCGCATACGAGCTCATCGAGGTGCGCACCGCGCTCGGGCTGCACGCGATCTACCGCAACGGGCGCACGCCCGTGGGCACGCTCGACGCGGTGCAGGTGGAGGTGCGCGACGTGCTCGCGAAGGCGTTCGGCGCGGACGGCGCGCAGAAGCGCGCGCGGCTGCTCGCGCTGCGCGAGAAGGTCGGGCGCGACTGGGAGGAGGGCGGGCCGTCCCTGCGGGACGTCACCGCGTTCCTGCAGAGTCTGTAGTGCTTGTACTTGCGTTTTGTTTTAGATAGGTTTGATCACACGGGGGATTTATAGACACTGAGGACGACTATATAATATAATGGCATGCGGCGCTCGCGATGGGAGCGCTTTTCGTGGAGGCCAGGTATATACAATATGTATGTACTGAGAACACGCGCAACGATAACGGAGAGATCTGGAGAGATGGGACAGCGATAGCGATACAACATATGCAGTACATAGCGGCAGCACAGCAAACGACGAACGAACGAGTCCGGAGCAGCGGGAACACGGACATATCCGACTACAAGTATACACGATCAAAAGCCCGCAAACAGAAAGGATCAACGAGACGCGAGGGCGCGTCCCGCCAGGCGGGAACTACATATGTCATGAACGGGACGCGCGCGCGTAAACCGGCGGAAAACGAGCGAGGATCATGAACGGGGCCAAAAAAAACATTCGTGGGTGCGGCGCACCAAAGCAGCCGCTGGACGCGAGGTGCAGAGCACGTCGAAAGCAGCTCCAGGCGCGGCAGCGACGGGCACTCAGTAGTCCGCGTCCCGGTCATCCAGGTACATGCCATGGGCAGACCCGCGCGACATCCCGCGCCCCCGCGTGCGAGCATACGGCCCAGACGCGGAGGAGGATGCGACAGAGGTCGTGCTCGTGGGCGAGTACTGTGCGGCGCGCGTCGGGGACGACGGGCCCGCGCCGTGGAGCGTGGCGAGTTCGAGCGTAGTGCCGCCGAGCCGCGCGGGCGCGGGCGCGAGTGCCTCGCCGCGCTCAGCCTCCGCGTCTATCTCAGACTTCGTGCGGCGCTTGCGCTCGTTTTCGCGCATGTTCACGCGGATGCCGTACATCGAGAGGAGCTATGCGGAATTGCGGGGGCACATTAACAAGATATCCCGATGTGGAGCGCTGGGCGCTGAAGCGGGATGCGCGGGCGCACGGGCTGACAAGACTAACCTTTGTGAGCGCGGTCGAGGGAGGCAGCCCGGGAAACTCTTTGGTGGAGTATACCTTGAAAGACCCGCCGAAGCACTCCGCGAGGACGCGGAATGGACGGGAAGTGCCAGTTTGGGAGGTGAGGTTCATTGTGCGGTAGCGCAGCACGAACGTGCCCTCGACTTTGACGGCGAGGTCCTGTCGAGTCAAAGTGAGAGGGGTCCAGGCGTCGTTCGCGGACAGGAACGGTAACTGCACTTACAGAAAAGACGAACATAGCCTCCTTCTTGCCATTGTAGTCGACTATCTCAGCCTGCACGAATGTTGCGCCCGCGAGCATGTGGCTGCACTTCTCGCTCTCGCAAATCGGATGAGATCCGAAATAGGCGACGGGTGCTTCGGCGATAAATCCTGAAGCTTGCGTTCCACGCGCATCGCAGGGGTACCTTGCGATCGCGGCGAGGGATTGCACACCAGGGAGCATTGAACCCTGGCCGTGGCCGGCGACCATGGGGCTGGAGTATTGTGATGATGGCCCTTCAGGGTACCTGCCAGTTGTAGCAGGTTGGAAGGGGACGTAACCCTCTGGAACCGGCATTGGCGGTAATAGACCCTGCATGATGGCCGAGGGAGGAGGGAGGCTGGAACTTGAAGCTCCGTGCGTGGATGGCAGTATGCCGTCTGTGAGGCGTTGGAGGGGAAGAGAGACAGAAGGTAGGGGCCATGATGACGATGCTTTGGCGGGCACGTAGTCCTGATAATCGGGCGGCACAGGGAAGAGATCGACGTGACAGACAGCGCCGTAGGTCTGCGAGTCGCCGTGAGTACACGGAGAAGTGCTGAATTTGGTGCGAAGAGTGTGCTCACCGCGGTCTCAATGGGGAGAGGGTGTTGAAAGCCTGGTGCGTCATGGCTGGTAACGTTGGTAAAGCTGCAGATGACGACGGGAGGGGGGTCGAGCGGCCGCTTGTCTTTGCGTGCATATCTTGAGGAATACGAAGGAAGACGCCCAGGCAACAATGGAGTCGATCAGGGCGCAGCGCGTGGGAGAGGTCGGGCAGGTGCGTACTTGCGACCGAGATCAGCCTTCTGTGTTTCCTCGATCTCTATGCGAACTGTGAGGCCCGCGAGAAGACCGCTGGTGAAGGAGGCGGGCGGGTTTGAAGCAGAGTTGAGGCCTCGAGGCCTCTGAATGGGGCAGAAGAGAGATGGAGAGGTGAGCATTGGGGGAAGAACGGGTGGGAGCGCACTGGATAGGGGGCGCTCGGTTCAGCCGCCATGGAGGACTATCACGATTGCAACCGGGGAGTTGGCGATGGTGAGCGAGGGTGGGCGTAGCGAGCTAGTTACGAGAGGAACGCACTGAGTATGGAGCGCTCTGCTCGGACGACATCGATGGGGGCTAGGTCAACCACCGGGGATTTGGCTGCTGGGCGTGGGTGCGCGGGCGAAGGCGCGACTGTGGGGAATGTGGGCGTTGTGTGAGCAGCGTCGGACGACACAAGACGCGGACAAGGGGCGACGGGGAGAAGCAGAAGGGCCGTGCACTGCACGCTGCAGACCTGGGTCGCCCAAATATTGGGATTAAAACGAAATGAGCGCATGCGGTCGGTGCAAACTTGCGCCTCGTCCTCTTCGCTGTCCGTGCACCTACGTCGTTTCTTAGTCACCTATGCCTTATCCGGCCGTAGGTTCTGTCAGGCCGCTTCACCCCCCGCGAATCTGCGATGGTCCGCCCTTTCCAGGTCCGACCTTCTCTCGGCCTGAGCGCGCACTCTCTCCTCATGGCGAGCCGTTCTTCTAGTCCAGAGTCGCAGCAGCTTCGCCGTCGGTAGTGCGCACAGTGGTTGGCCGAAGATCACTGAGCGCTACCAAGCGGGGAATACACTTTATGTAACGGGAGGGCGCTTATTTGAGAAAAACGCCGCGCCGTCCGGTGACACCTTCCGGGTCCGCACCCACAATCCGTCTCGAGTGCGCAGGCACGTTCGTTATCGTATTTGGAGACGTCATGGCCATCAATACCCAGGTCGTTATTGATGTGCCCTCGTATGGATACACACCAGCGTGGCCACAGGTTTCGAAGCTCGACCTGAAGCGAGTAAGTAACCATGACCACGCCACACCACTGGCACTTGAAGCTACTCCAAGAGGCTGCCCCGTCCCATTTCCGCTCTGACACTTGTCCAATTGGCTCCTTACTCACGTCGAGCAATGGCCTGGCCTTTGCACCCAGGCCTCGGTATTCTGCGACGACAGGCTTCTGACCGGTCTAGAACCTGTCCCCTTCACTATGAACCTACGTAGGTACTATATTTGACGACGCTGCGAAGTAGGTACCCCCTTCGCGTTTATTCGGACGTCTATACTCCGTGACGGTTCAATGCAGTGCCCCCGTCGGAGTTGCTTTCGTGCTCAGCGCCCTCTTGTCAAGGAAAGAAACCCCGATATTCATCCTGCACCCTGGCCCCGGCCGAGCCACGTCCACCGACACCACATCTAGACCCTGCATGCCTGTGTTCCTGCTGCTCTGGCCGGGACTCGCTCGTCGTTTGCTGTGCTGCCGCTATATATGTGCAGCATATGTTGTGTCGCTGTTGCTGCCCGGTGAAAAGTCGGTCTGGCGAGCGCGGGCAATAGCTGTCCATATCCGGCATGCCAGACACAGCCATAGCTCGTCAGGAATTCCGCACTATACCAGCTTTTTTCCAGGCGGGATCTGGCTTCGACCCGGCATATGCTGGCTCAGTCTGTCCCATACCGGCACGTTCTGGCATATCAGAAATGAGCCGAATTAGCTGGTTCTTTGCCCTGGGGATCGACTTGCCGCTTTTTTTTCTGGTTCACACTGGAGATTTCTGACCATATCTGCTATTCTCGGAACCCTATTCGAAATCGTCTACGAACAGTGTAATTATAACCAGTAACGCATCCGGAAGGGGGCTTTGGGGGCTGCTCTCTCTCAGATGTCCTGTATCCCTCCGACTCGTCTACAGGGCTCCCTACTCGCATATGCGTGCCCTCGAGGTCCCTGTACAGGTAACATTGTCAGAATACGCGCACAAAAACACCAGGAGAGCCGCATATACTCACATGTTCGACGATAGGACCCTTGCATTCTCGCAAACAATCAGTATACAGCATCGGAGATAGACTTATATAACTCACCGTTGACGATCTTGTGAGGGATATCAAAGAAGCAGCACAACGGAGGGACGAGAAGGAGGGGGAGAGGGAGAGGGGGGCGCGGAAGGGGATGGTCATGGTATGGAAGAGAGAAGAGGTCGCGACTAAAGGGACGGTTTCAACGTATTTATCCTGACGGTGTGGATTATGTTAGCAGAGCGACGGCGAGATGCCAGACTGTGCCAGGTTCGGACAGGACAAGGCGAATAGCGTAGTAGGGTGAGGATCTACTGCAAACCCCGTGGTTGCTTCGAAACCAGCGAGACACGAAACATATCTGTTCGGACTCCGCGACGCGGGACTCGGACACCTGCTTCAAACGCGGTCGCGCTCGACGAAACCGTGGCTCGAATGGTTCAAGCGTGGTCTGCGCGATCGAAGCAGCTTGAAACGAGACACCATGCTGGAAAACGGCAGATCGCGCCAGGAAATGCTGCACGTACCAGATATAGCCCGTTTCTGCCGGCGCCTGCCAGACCGACTTTTCACCGGGGTTGCTGTTCTATCTCTCCGGTGCCCTTCTGCCGCACGTGCTCGCAGTGCATGCTATTAGGCCTCCACCTGAGCTAACACTCCCATCGAGAGCGCCGCATGCCACCATATAGTCGTGCCCAGTACTTGTATATTCCGAGACCATAATGCCAATCATGCGATAGTTCAATATAGCCACACATCGCAGCGCACTCCGCACCAGGACGTCTCTCAAGCACTCACCCTCGCAAACCACGCATCCGCCGCCTCCCTCACATCGCCCCCCTTGCGCCGCCGACGCGCCGCGACCGCCTCGTCGTCAATAAACAGCGCGAACCCCACCGGCACCCCGTCCGCGCCCTGCTCAAACCGCACGCGCCCCTCGGACTCGCCCGTCTCCCACAGCTCGAACGCGCGCGTGTCCGCCCCGTACCCGTGCGGGAAGAGCGCGGTGAGCGTGAGCGCGAACTCCGAGTCCGAGGGGAGCGGCGCGAGGCGCACGTGCGTGGCGAAGACGCGCGGGTATGCGCCGTAGAGCCCCGGGGCGACGGGCCCGAGGGATGCGAAGGCGGCGAGGACGTCGGGGCAGGAGGCGGAGGCGGTGGTGGTGTTGGTGGCGGTGGTGGAGGCGTTTGAGGCGGCGCTCGGGGCGCAGAGGGTGAGGGTGCCATAGCCGGGGGAGGTGTAGGTGCCCGTGTATGCGGAGAGGTCGAGCGACGCGGGTTCGCTTGCCGCGTCCGAGTCGTCGTCGAGGCGAGGAGGCTCTTCGTCAGCGCTGTGTATGCAGTGTCAGAAAATGCTCAGCCATCGATCATGACGCTACCGGACGTACGCTTCATCGAAGGGAAACGCGGAGGAGGCACGCCCGAGGACATCGTCGAACGCGCGCTTCAGGATCGCACGCGCAGGCGTCGCCTGCTCGTCCGCGTTGATCAAGATGATGACCCCGAGGTTGCTGCTCGGCGAGAACGTAGTGAACGTGGTGAAGCCAGGGATCCCGCCGGTATGCATGACCATCTGTGCTCGGCGCGCTCAGTCTCGCATGTCCGACGCGTTATTTATAATGGAAAGAGTCACCTCGATGTCTCCGTACGTCCAGCGAGTCCAACCCATGCCATACCCCACGATCCCGGCTCCATACTGCTCAGTCGGACGGCCGGAAACAATATACTGGGCGGTGGTCACAGCGTCGTAGACGCTGCGTGGGAAGACAATGTCGCCAGACCCGGGATCGACACCCTTATTGAGCAGGACCGCCAGCCAGTTAACCTGGTCGAACAACCGGGTCCCTGTAAGCCGCGAAACTAGCGCCCAGGATGGTAGGTTTACTCGCCATGTCCTCCGCGCTGGAGATGATGCCGCCCGCGCCGGCGTTGAGCGGCACCGCCTCATCTGTGAACCAGAACGGCGTGCGCCTGCCCGTACGCGTCCACGCTTGCGAGAGCTTCCCCGACGCGTGAGCCTCAGACGGCCAGAGCGAGGTCGAGGACATGTTGAGCGGCTTGAAGAGGCGCTCCGTCACGAACGCGGGGTACGACGTGTTTGCGTACTTCGCGACGATGTGCGCGCCCAACATGAACATCTGGGATCGAGTCCATGAGTATATGGACTACCGGCGCGGCGGACGTCCTGACCTGGTTGTTGTACGAATACTTTTCGCGCAACTCATACGCGGTGCGGAGATGGCGCATGCGGAGCACTATGTCCTGCGCGGTGTCTCCGACAGCGTAAGAGAAGTCGTGTCTGCGGGCCCGCGTATCAGCCTGAGCTCCGCGCACGATGGTGAGTATCCATTCTCAGGAGTCCCACGTACCGCGGCATCCCAGACACATGCCCGAGCACATCACGTATGCTCGCCGCGCGTGTCGTCCATTCGTCGTCGAGAAGCCATTCGTCAGGAAGAATGGCCGCGATCTTGGTGTCCCAGTCGAGGCGCGCCGTGCCGGCGGGCAGAGGCGTTACGTTGCGCCCTTGCGCAAAGTCGTCGATCAGCAGCCCGACGGAGGTTGCGAGGAACGCCTTCGAGCACGACGCAATGCCGAACAATGTCTGTGGGGCGCAGAAGTGTAGTTGGTTCAGCGTCCCGGGCCCAGGTGGTCGGTGACGATTTACATATAGTACTCACATCTGTGGTGAGATCATTGGCATCTCCGTCTTCGGTTTTGCGGCCCCAAGAGGCCAGCTCCACCTGTGGCTTTGTGTTGTCTCCAGAGAGCCGAACTACGCCGACAGATATCCCAGGGACTGAGGCATTCTCTCTGACCTCGTCCACGAACGCATGGAATGCCGGAGATAAGATAGATCCATCTGAGCGCATACTCGAAGCTGCGCCTGGTTGGAGATGTTGCAACGGCACTTGCAACGCCGCTACCGTGACCCTAGAAACCAGAACCAGAAGAGCGAGAGTCCCCGGTGCACGTAGACCATACATGGTGCTGGCTGTGTCTCCGAAAATGCTTGTGTTGCAGCTCAGAGGGATGCTGACACGTTCAGCGCGGGCATATGTATGCCGTTGGCTTCGGCTGCGCGACTGTGCAGGCGCAAGTCGAGGGATCCGAGTCACTCGCACAGATGCACAGTGATGGTGTGCCTCAGGCCGGTGCTGTCCGTCGATTTGAATGTGGCATCTGATGTATGGCGGGCGCTTACATTCGTGCGTTTTGGTGAACCGCTGTACTTATTCGAACTTCAAGGAGCCTGTGACCTGGTGAAGCCGCCGACTCAGGCTGGAACGTGTGGAGCATATGAGAGGGCAACGCGGCCATAAAAACTACCTGGGTGATATGGTCCGCGAACGTGACTATGCTGCGCCGCCAGTCTCCCAACCGCCCGACTCCGTTGAGTCATCCCCACTTAACCGGGACTTGAAGACTAGTGGACTCGGAAAAAATCCGAGTTGAGCACGGCCCAGTGGGTAGAGGATCCGGAGAGTGGATCCATGGCAAGGCTGTCCACATGTACACGGCCGCGTGTATATTCGGCACATTTGAATTAAGTCCTCCATAACGTAACTCACTGGCACAGAGTCGGATCCACAAAGCAGCATCTTAATACATACACGCGCTGGACACTGGCAGGCAAGCCAGCGATACCTCACCCACAAACGAAGCTGCTCGCGCTATTCGGGTCTCCGCCCTGGTAGCGCACCGTCGTCGGGTACTAGCAGCCCACACTTGTCAGTTACATGCAAGTAGAGTTCGGCAAAAAGGCCGCGCACCTTGCATATCGGACGGGTGAACGCGATGCCGTTCGAAGGCAAGTCATTATTGTACTTGACGCCGACGATCTGCGAAGGCGCGACGCCGTCCTCGACCCAGCGGACCATCGCGGCGATGATGTTGTGCTCGGCGTCGAGGGAGAGCGGCGCTGGCTGCGACACGGCGCCGAACGCGTTCGCCGCTTGTCCTCCCTATTTGAATACATGTTAGCTCACACAGCCCGTATTAGCACGGAGGCGTGGGGAAAGAAACATACAACGCTGGGGGGGGGGGAGTTGGTCAGCACGACTGCGAAGGAGGGAGCATGTCAACGTGATGCGCACCAGTGGGTCATCCCGGGAACAGGGAAGAGGCGATAAAAGTCGTCGATAGCGAGCGTGCTGTTCTCCTGCGCAAACGCGTGCACGGTCTCGTAATAATGCACGCTGTACCCTGCGCTGATCAGCTGGTCCGCCCAGCCCACGTAATGCAGCACCTTCCCGTTGTGCGGCGCGCCTGCGAACGCGGTCAAGTTTGGAGAGATCGCCTGCGCAACACGAGTGTCAACAAAGGTCTCTACAGGGGTGCGGTCAGTATGGGCTTACGTCGGCCTGCCCGGGGTTGACCTGCTCTGAGAGCGTGATCAGGCTCGCATTGAACTGGTCCGGCGTCCACTGCGTATCACTGCATATGCTTTCAGTGTCTTGTCCTCCCGCATGCGCGCGAGAGCGCGTACTTGGTCACGAAAAACCGGAACCAGTCTTGGAGTAGCGGGAATGGCGCAGCGCCGACGAGGCCCCTCGCGTACAGCTTTTCGCCGCCGGGCTGGTATCCGCCGAAAATGTAGGTTTGGTCGGCCTCGTAGTAGTCTGCGTATATGCGATGGAGCGCGTTGATCTGGTCGCCCGTCAGACAGGTCGACGTGTCCTGGCCCGGGGTGCAGGTGAGGACCTCCGGGCGAAAGCTTTGAAGAACGCCTTGTCATGGCCTGCCTTATGCGAGTAAGAGACTTGGATGATGCGTACCTGCATACGCGAGGATCGTTGATGATCCCGTCGGAAAGCTGGTGGGTATGGTGGTCAGGTTCACCGAAGTTTCGTGTAGGTTACGAGCTACGTACACCATCCAGGGCGTCACACTGACACATGACTTCGGGTGCGATCACGTTGATCCAGACGCTTTCCGGAATGAAGCGCGACGAGGTCACCGGGAGGACGTTCAAGCTCATGTGGGCGGCCCAGGCCTCGTGGTGGGTCATGAAGTTGGCAGGTGCACCAACCAGCTAATTGTACCAGACATTCAGCCCCAAGTTCAGAGGGTACCCGCCTGCGGTCGACTCACGATTCCGTCAAAGCTATCCGGGAACATCTGGATCTCCTTAAGCCTGCGTGGTATAGCATATAAGTCCCTGTCTGCTTGGGAGGTTTTACGGCTGACATACCCTTGACGTCCACCTGGGTGCGAAGAGTTCAGTATTGCAGTGACGGCTGGCGCTCCGTCAGAACTGACCTGTAGAGCATCCAGCATAGTATGACTTTTTCGGAGTTTGGTCATAGTACTGCGAGGCAACCTCCTTGCCCGCCACGACACTCAAATGTATAGCTCTCCAGCCCCAGTCAACGATCGCGTTCTGGGGGAAGCCGTAGATGTGAGCACAAAACGCACCACAACCCTCGTAAAACACTTACATCGTTATGGGGCCCGGCCCAGCTACCATCCAGGACTGTAGAGTTATGGCCTGTGTTCGTCGATATTCCTACGACTGTGACGACGATGTGAGCCTACGGAGCGCAGTGACGCAAAGCGCTGAGTGCACGTACACCCTTGGGGGACAGCGATCCCTCCGAGGTCAGCGACGGTCACTGCAGGGGGGAAATCAGCCGGGCCGCTGCGTCGGTGTCCGGTTAATATGAGTTCGTACCTCCTCCGCCGAATCCGCCGTTCCCGATAGTGAGTGTACGCCCAGTCCAGGCATCGGGGAGCCACACCTCGGTGTTCGCGAAAGAACCAGCGGTCGCGTTCGTCGTGACCTTCAGCTCGACGCGGCAGAACGCCGGAAGGTCCGTCGTGTTGATGCTGGAGAAGATATTGGTGATGTCGACGCGGGCGTACGCAGGGAAGTAGGTTGCTGCGGTGACGGTAACACCAGGGATGTCGTCCGGGGCGAATTGGGCGCACGCACTGGCTTGCGAGTCGCGCGCGGTCGCATCCCCAAGAGCGGCGATGGCACTGACGAGTAGAGCGAAGGCTGCGAAGACGGGTGCCATGATTGAGCACGAAGTGACCCGAGTGCCCGACGGGGTCCACAACGTTACATACCTCCGCTTATATACTGGCTGCAGACACAAGAGAAACAAACACTCGGAATCTCGCCGAATGTCGCACTCATCGTGATGGGTCAAGCTCTGAATACACTTCGGCGCGACTTACGATGAGTTGACTGTCGCCAGTAGCGAAAGCCACAGAAAGCTCGGTCCGAGAGTCTGCTTTTGAGTGATTCCACTCGCCACGCAACTGCGCGTAAAGCGTTGCATGGAGCTGCGCACAGCGGGGTAACAGCGGGGTAGGGATCACGGCGTGTTGGTGCGCAATCACCGGTGTCGGGCTGGGGAGAGCCCGAGCGCAGTGAGAAAACTATGTCCGAGTTGTCATAGTAGATTTAGGACCCTCGACTTTCGCAACGCTCAAACATCTGTTAGAGCAAGTGAGAAATCCGGTTGTCGAGAGTCAACGAGGTGTTCTGACTTTCCTGCACGGTAGCGTCATAGTACGGAGGCAAACAGGTAGCGTACTCGAAAAAGGACTCGGGCGCGATACTGGACGCTTCGACAAGCGCCGGCGGGCAGGCGCTCGCCGCTCGCTCAAATTCAAAACTATCAACCTCTCCGGCTCCCCGTAGTAGTACTGGGCTATGGTAGCCCTGAAGTTAAAAATAGGTGCAGCTTCAATCGGGCGCCTGTACCAGGGGAGAAGGCCGCAGGCATATGGGAGTGGTCCCATACGCTTACCGCTGAGCAGACCTGAGGCGTATGCACGAGCTCCGTCGGGCAGACATCTCGTCACCACCGCTCTCCGGGCCTGTCCTCATAGCGCGCAGGAGAAATGCACATACGCGCTGTGCTGATGTCCGCCACAGTCAGACAGCGCGCAGAAGCACGTCAAGACGGCTGAGGCTGCTGCATGTGGGACGCAGCGTCGCAGGCCCGGAGAGAGGCGAGCGAAAGCGCATGTGCACCCTGTTATAACGAGCCATGTGACGGCGGATACAGAAATGGTGGACGGGCCCTCCGCACTGACCGTCGAAATTAAGGCAAGATACCCTACGGTCGGCATACGAAAATATCACGCCAGCTGTCCTCCGGAGACTCCACCTTGAAGCTCTACAGCTTCTCCTTCGGGCTCTGCCTGGAGCTCCTCCTGCGGCGGTGCAAATTCGAGACATTGTAGGTCTTCATCGTCGTTGTGGAATGAGCAGATCGAGCCCCCGATGACGCCGAGAAGTTCCGGGAGCTCAGAGGAGCCTGCCCTCGAGTCGCCGCCGCTGCGGGTGTTGAAACAGAGGGATGATACGCCGGAAGTGTCGGTCGCCCCTTCCAGCCGCGCGTTTGTCTCGTGGAGGGCGAGGAGGAAGCGGCCGTTCAAGATGGAGGAGATGCTGTGGTGAGGGCTAGTGAGTAATGGCGATGAATGCAGCAAGATAGATGGCCTTACGGGTCGATGAAGACCACAACGTATGAGGCTTGATTCTCCGGTGGCACGGCGATCTTGAAACAAAATTAAGGATCATTGCATGTATGCATTTCCAAGCAGGGCACGTACGGACAATATGGCAAACGTCATGTCTACCGCATTCAAAGTGACCAAAATTCTGCAAATGGACTCATCAGAATGCAAGCTGTGATATGTTACCACAGCATGGGGAACAAACAAAAAGTAGATAATCCCTATATAGCGGATAAGAGGTTGCATATGAGTTTACCATTCGGGCGTATCGAGAGCAAAGTTGTGGTCAGCCTACCATTTTCCCACATCACCTGTTCGAGAGAAGGCCGATCCAGGGTGCCCGTCCTTCGCTGAATCGCCGCACGTGTTTCACGCCAGGTGACGGCGACAGCTAGTGAGTCTGCAAGGATCAGACAACTCCTTGAGGCGCTGGTTACTATCCAGGTACTAGGTCAACAGCTGTCTGCTCATCTGGAACCGCTGTACTGACTTCTGCCATGCCGACGACTCGGAGTAAGCGTGATGCACATAATGCTGAGTGCAATCACAGGGAGAAGACCCACCCGATGTCAAGGCTTGTGCTCGCCGTGCTGATAATTTGACAATTCACCGGTGCGGGGAGGTTGATTGGTATGTTGTGATATACAATGCCCTGTGGCCGTAAGCATCAGCAAGTGCACGGTGATGTACAACTCAGAGGGCTGACCGTGTTGAGGAGGAAGGGTGCCATGCTCAGCGCCAGTGCCAGCCCGCCGAGGATCTTGTTCTTCTTTGACAGTGCGTATATTCGCAGGGTGGTGAACACTGGCACATCTCGTCAGCGGATAGGTCTGTACTATAAGTAGCATCCGTACTTACGAGCAGGCCCAATTAGATTTAGCATCTCTATGACAGTGACGAGCCAGGCGAGCGACGTGCAGCTTCAACAGGCCTGGCGTGAGAGAGTGCATGCGATGAAGAGTCAAAAAGAAGCATTTACGTCTGTGGACGTATGATTCGTGTCAATCTGTGCATAAGCTTAAGGGCGGGGCGATCGTACTCACAGGGTCCGACAATGGCGGGATGCCCGCGAGACCCAGAATAGCACCCAACAAGTACATGTACCTGTTCCACACATAGATGATCCGCGAGAACCGGGACTTCGATGACTGCCAGATATATCGGTATTCTTGCCCTGAGGTGAGGATGACGTCGTACAGGAGCAACGCTATCGAGCGCAGGTGAGCAGCTTCTGTAAAGGGTGACCACTGAAAGGCCAGGTAACTCGAAAATATGTACCTGGGACTACAATGCCAATCATGTTAGACGTTGTCCTAGACGGTTGTGCCATCAGTTGAACCCGCAATAATCTGCATCGAAATGCGCACACTTACACTTCCTGTATTTCGGCGACATACTGAGCATTGAGAGCAGAGCTCGACGACGAGGCCATATTTTCGCAATCCAAGACCAAGGCGACGAGTCACAGCGCGGATAGGTCGAGACAGAAGGATTTGAGTCGGACTGGGATGTCGCTCGCAGTGCACATTTAAGCGATGCTCCTCCAGCGGGCGCATCTTCGAACCAAGGCATTATCAATGTGCTTAAGATAGGTACCAGTGAGCTGCCTCGGTAATTTCACGCATCTCGTAAGGTGGAGGCTGTATCGTTGCGCGCTCAACAGCAACCGGTGCACGACTCTTGATAACGAAGCGCGAAAGGAGGTGGCGGTAAGGTCCTGTCCCGGCGGTACGATAGGTACATTTACTTCACTTCATAGGAAGCTGTGCTGCAAGAAATTCACCGCTCGACAAGATGATCATATCACAAGGCTTCACTGAGCGTAGCGCCAGCGGTGAGCTCATCCGTTTCATGTCCGAGCCATGCAAAATGTTTACACATGTCTGGTGAACCTGCGGGGAGAGGGTATTCAGAATAAGCATCTTATAACGCATCCCGAGACTGCAGATTCAGACAATGTAAAGAAATCATTGGGGGAACCAGAGGTGGCGCCGTGATGAACGAAGCGGGCGCTGGTGTATTTGAAACGGACGTACCATCTTAACTTCACGAAGCTACCTTCAGCGGCTGCGCTGAGCCACGATGTGGCTTGGCATGGAGGTAACGGGGACAAAGTATGTAGGTCCCTGGCTCATGTAGATATGAACAGAGAGCTCCGACCGAGCGCATGGCTGATTCAAATTCGAATGAAATCGGAAACCGCGGATGCCATGGATCAGCAAGGAAAAGGGGGACATCAAGCGCTGGCGGGAGACACTGAAGCCTTCCAACAGAGAAGCTGGGTGCGGATAGGGGTGCGCCGCATGGGGCTCCACCAGCACCGAATACAACTGCGCTGAGCCCTTGGACCAGCGCTGCGAAGGCGGACATGCCAAGCGCCCCACCGAAGATCGAGCTGCCTGCGGAGGATTCGATGTCCTGCAGTGAGCAGTAAGCTGGCGTACCGCAGGACGGTGCAAGCGGTCGTGAATTTCAATTGGTACCGCTATGATTGCCACTGGTAATAAATTCACCAGTCGAGACTCGGGATGCCCATCGTAGAACAAGGATGCTAAATGGCAAACGGGCCCTGCGCCTGATCGTAGGATGTCCGATGAATGAAGTACGAAACACCAATATACGGGATGGATTGAGCAACAGAATACCAGGACACATCCACACCTCAACACGCGCCACGATGCAGTTGTATAATGATCACGTACCTGATTCCACCTGCTCTCCCCGCTCTCTTACCCTCGTATCGCGCGCAATCCGCGTACTTCTCGCGGAGGGTGGGGGAGATTTTTCCCCGCAAAGATGGATGGATGTCGGAACAATTTACACCAGTTATTGCGCGTAAAAGTGCGATCCAGAATCAGAAAGAGCCCAGGCGTTTGGATGATAATTGAGGGAGACACTGCAGTCCTTGCAAGTCGGAGAGGGTCAGAAGAGTCAAGACGCGGGAGGACGAGATGGTTACTCGGCGTTTTCCGACGCCACGAAGTTCGTCACGACGAAGGTTGGGCCGCCTTGGGCGCCCAATTTCGGCTCCGCGCTCAAGACCTGGCGGTCGCTTGTGGACGACCATTCAGCCCTCCTTCCCGCTGCTCTCCACGCTTGCTGGTGCTCCATAGCTCTATAACAGCCGCTCTTTATCATGCAGGCTTCTTTGGATGCAGAGCCCATAGTGCGCATTCGCGACCTCAAGAAAAACTCGGTCAACTTCGTTCTCCAGAATGTCGACCTCGCGTTCGTGCCCGCTCTCCCCAGCATGTCCTCGCCGCACCTAAGGCTTACAGTCACGGCTGCACAGATTCGCCAACTCGTTCAGGAGAGTGATGATGGCGGATATACCCACTGTCGGTGAGTATCTGTCCTCGCACGTCTCCCAGAGACCCGCGCGTGCTTATGCAGCAATGGCGCGTCCCTGCAGCCATTGACATGGTCGAAATCGAGACCAACACGACCGTCCTCCCCGATGAGTTCATTGCGCATCGACTCGGAATGATACCTCTCGTTAGCACGAACTGCGACGAGGCCATGCGGTACACTCGGGTACGCCCCTTCCCCTTCCTGTTCCCTAGCGTCGGTCCACCAACCTTTGCTCCAGGACTGCACATGCGAAGTGCGGTGTCAGTATTGCGCAATCGAACTCATGCTCAACGTCTCCTGCCACGAGGGGGGCCACACAATGGACATCACTAGCGACATGCTCGAGGTCGTGCCTACTTCGCGGCCAGGCTTTGGAGGATTCGACGCGGACTCTGACGGCAGTGAGGAGCTTGCTAAGCGCGTAGAGTCTTTCGGGCATCCAATTGGCCAAGGTACGTTTGCGTTTTGCAGCCATTAAGCATGTCCTTCATGCTAAACATCTGGCGCTGCGCACTCCAGGCGATCCCTCAACTCCCCCTATCCTCATTTGCAAGATTCGGAAAGGGCAGGAGCTGCGAATAAGGTGTATTGCAAAGAAGGTATGTACCCCACTCAATCCCACACGTAATAGCAGTACAAACACCTGGTCTGCAGGGCATCGCAAAAGAGCACTCAAAATGGTCTCCGTGCGCCGCCGTCGGGTTCGAGTACGACCCACACAACAAGCTGCGCCACACATCGTACTGGTTCGAGTACGACGCGCGCTCGGAGTGGCCGCTGAGCAAAAACGCAAAGGACGAGGAGCCCGCACGGGACGACCTTCCATTCGACTACAACGCGAAACCCGAGAAATTCTACATGGACGTCGAGACGGACGGCTCCCTCGGCGCGCAGGAGGTCGTCATGAAGGTCCGTCTCCCTTTCTTCTTCAGAGCATACTCCCTTTTGTCCCAAACCTCCTCTGACGCACATGTGCTGCAGGGCCTCGCGGAACTCCAGACAAAACTGGCCAACCTAGTCCTGGGCCTCAAGGGCGACCCCCCAGAGGCCGACGGTTTCCAGAACGGCGCCGCGGCGCTCAGCGGACCCGCCAACGGTGCAGAGCCCGCTGCGGCCGCCTGGGGCGCGCCCGGCGGCGGCGGTGGCTGGAGCCCTGCACGCGGAGGAGGTGGCGCGGGTGGGGGCGCGACCAGCTCATGGGGCGCAGGTGCAGGCGGAGGCTCGACCAGCACCTGGGGCACCAGCCCGTCGCGCGGTGCGGGCGGGGGCGCGACCGGGGCATGGGGCAACAGCCCTGCTGCTGCGCCAGGGGGCTGGGGAGTGCCGGCTGGAGGCAGCGGAGGTGGTACGGCAGGCGGATGGGGCAGCCCTGCCGCTGGCGCTGGCTGGGGGAGCCCGTCGCAGACGCAAAACGGGTGGAACGTCTAGAGTTCTACGTTCGGTTCGGGCTTGGCTGTATTATATTGTACTGATGTATTTTGTATTGACGCATTCTAACGTCGTGTCCCATCGAGGGAACTCTACATGGCACTGTCACTCGACTACTGTGCGATGGAATGTCTGTCGTTCGACGACGGTACGCATTATTAGCAGACGTGACGTAGCGTAGATAGTCGTGGACAGCTTGAAAACAGGAAGCAGGATGACCATGTGCCCAAAGCAAAGAGCGGATAACGATATATGCTACACAACATGCACGCTCTTGTGCTCTCTAGATCGCCTTCGAGACTGTCGCCATGCGCGTCCTTAGGGCGCGAAGGTCGACGCGTTACTACGGGGAGCCTGCAGCTCGATCTCCTCCATCATGGTCTGCGGCGACTGCGTGCGTGAACTTGAGACGGGCACGGGCATCGTTGCGGCGACGGGCATTTGGGGCAAAGGCGGTATTTGAGGCATCGGGGGAACTGAAGGGTCAGGCATCAACGGGCGTGAACGCTGCTTGGGAGTCCCAGCTGGGGTCTGATTGCGGGGACCGGTCATGTAGAGCTATAAGGATCCTGTCAATTCAATCGCTAAGCTGCGATGGAAACCGTACTGACCTGGTCGTTCTCGCCAAACACGTCCTGCGTCGGGTCCACTGTGCGTCCCCAGACTGTCAGCATTTTCCGAGGCATTCCACACCAATGGCCAACGTACCAATCGTGCTCTTCGGGTCCGAGAACATCCAGTCGGCAGTCGGGAAGCGATTGTCATGCATGCCCGGGGGTGTCGCATGCGCCTTCTCTGCCTCTTCCTTCCGGACGACCTCCTCGTACGGAACGAGGGTGTACTTGGACGGGCCGGAGGGCGCGTTCGGGTCGCCGGCGGGGCCGAAGATCTTTACCTTCTCCATGGACGTCTTGAGCGCGCAGATCCACTTGTTGCGGCGTTGGGCTGTATAATCGCGGGGGTTATATACATGGGGAAGGGGGTCAGAAGGGAGGCGCGGACCTCGGAGCGTGCCCTGCTGCCAGTTGCTCTTGTACTTGATGTCGGCACGCAGAGTCATCTTTTCCTGACCGGGGATGTCTGCAGGTCACCCGTCAACTTACGCCCGCTTTTCCTGTCATTACGGATCCGGACGCACCGACTACGTTGACGTCAAATGCTGGCTGGAAGTCACGGCGCTCGTTCTTCAGAAAGGAAAGCATCACTTCACGCAACCTCTCGATTTGCTCGAAGGTGGTGCTGAATGCCTACCGTACGCCAGTTCAGCGGAAACATTCGTCACAACACAATTGAAGGGTGCACGTACGACATCGAATGAGAACGACTCAGACATCTTCCCAGATCCGGTCAGTTGCCTCCCAAGACACGGAATGCACTGAGACGCACCTGCGGGCTCCGGCGAATGTTGTGGATAAGCTGCGTGTTCATCCACGTGTTCGGTGCTTGCACCTGGCACGCGTTGCTGTCGAGGAAAATCGTGCTGAGAAGGCGCATCTCCTTCACCGTGTACGTCTCGGTCGCGATGCTGATGCGGTCGCCGACGTCGTACGGGTGCTTGATGAACAGGAAGATTATGCTGGTGAGCACCTCCGAGAGGCTGCCACCAATAAGCCAGCTGAGACCTACATGATGTGAGCGGGCGTGTAGGGGATGGTGGAGCGGAGAACTTACCGAGGACAAGGGTTCCGGCGCTGGTGATGAGCGTGGCCAGTTGCGCCTCCTGCGGGCGCGTTCAACTCGGGGTGTTCTCGAG
Source organism: Trametes versicolor FP-101664 SS1 (assembly GCF_000271585.1). NCBI lineage: Eukaryota > Fungi > Basidiomycota > Agaricomycetes > Polyporales > Polyporaceae > Trametes > Trametes versicolor. The sequence goes on along the minus strand of NW_007360322.1, from coordinate 2,262,936 downwards.
CGGGCCACACGGGGAACTTACCAAAGCGACTGCGAAGATGAGAATCACGATGACAAAGTACAGACTCATGAGGATGTTGTCCAAGCGGCCGACAGCGCTGTCCAAGTCACGCATCGAATGCTCTATCGAGAGCTGTTCACGATGCACCTCCCTGTGCGCACCCATCAACACAACGCAATCGCGCGTCTCGCATTCCCAATGTCAACTCACATGCAGGCCATCTCAACCTCATCCCGTTTAGCGTCGCCGTTCATGTCCTTGTCGAAAATCGCAAACGCAGCATCGGCGTCGTCCCTGGTAGGGAAGAAGCGCTCGATATCCTCGACTCGGAGGTGTTCCGACCCAGGGCGCACAAACGAGTAGAACAATCGCCGTGCAAGCTACCACACTCGTTAGCATTCCACCGTTCTTCGACCCCCATTTGATCAAAGCACTCACGAGCCTCGACTTGTTCGCGGACTCGAGCGCCGTCTTCACCATCGCCTGCGGCGAGTTGGGCTGCAGAAGCGATGTGCCCGCAATTTCAGACGCGACCGTGCCCAGCACCGTCGTCGTCGTGGTCGCGGCCGAGCGCACACCCTTTAGCGCCTTCTTGAAGACCTTCTGCGGGTTGAAGGTGGACTTGCGCTTAGGATCTGTGGCGCCGCCGTCCCGGAGCGTGTCCGCGCGCCACGGGATGTCCGTCGAGTGCTGGTAGAGCGTTACGAGAACGCGCACGGCGAACTTTTGACTGGTGATGCGATCTGCACAGACGCTTGGAGTCAGGTTCCCTGAGGGCGCTGAGCAAGGAAGGTGGACCGACCGGCATACGAGCGCTCGTGGAACTTGCCCGCGATGAACTGAATCGAGAGCTTCTCGGCGAAGAGCACGCACGCGGACAGCATAAGCGCGAAAAGCAGCTTGCTCAGGGTGTCGACCGCCCGCTGCGACGAAGAGTCGTCCGTGCTCTGCGTGGAGTTTATGAGCGGCTGATACGACACGAACACTGTGATCGACCACGCCATGAATGCGGCATATCTGGATGGAAAAGATGAGTGCCGAAAAGCGAGTGTGCAGGCGCAGTCCGTACCGGCGGAGGGCGTCAAACCACTCGATGTACTTCCGTGAGTTGACGATTATGACACCGATAGTGACCCGCAAGAGAGGTGGCAGTACCATGCTATACATCGGGATAGCTTTCAGTAGCTGCGCTCAAACAGGGCAGCAAAATTCCACCTACGCCAAAGCCAAGCAAGACCACCAGCCTGTATTTCAGTGTGAATGGGCAGTTCAAGGCGCCTGCAAAGAATACTTCACGTACCGACCCAAATGACGCTGAACCATATACTCCAAAAGATCAGTTTGACACCATAGATCTACAAAATTGTTCAATATGACGGCCGCTGGATAACACTGAAAGTGCCTACCCTCGTGTCGGGGTACTTCGTAAAGCCAAGAATACCAGGAATCCATAGTATGCCGAGGACCGGGATGATGAAAAGCATCCAGCGCGTCACGATGGACACATTCAGCAGATAGTTATACAACTTGGACAACTGCGCATTTCTGGAGTCAGCGTTTATGTCCCTCCGACCACCACAATCCCGGCGGAGCAAGCCTGAGCCGGAAACGCACTTTGTTTTTGGGCACATCCCCATCCGCGAACGTGAGGTGTGCCTGGCTCGCGTTCCTCGAGTCGAACTGCTCGTACCCATTGCGCATGCCCGCGAGGAGATCCCAGCTCCCGCTCCTGCTCCCGCCATGCGACGGCGGCATGCTCATCCCCGCGTCGTCCTCTCCCGGCATCGGCATCTGCACCCCTCCCCTTCCCGGCATGCCCCCTACCGGGTACGTCTGCGCGCGCGCAGCGTCGTACTGGCGGAACGCCTGGTTCATCGTCTGTTCGTCCATCTGCACGTGCCGTGCAGTTCCGCTCTCGGGCTGCGTGGTCGCGAGCAGCGGGCGCGCGTGCTGCGGGGGGTAGCCCGCCCGGGTGGCCGGCGGGGAGTGCTCGTCGGAGAAGGGGGAGCCGGTGGAGGAGGAGCCGCTGCGCTCCCGCCCGTACGGGCGGCCGTCCGTGGCCATGGGTCGTCGTCTAAGTGTGGGGGGTGGAAGCCGCTAGGGCTGAGGCCGCCGAATCAGTCAAAGTATATGTACGCGGGAGGGGTTGCCGTAGCGCGAAGATCGTCTCGGTAGGCGCAAGATGACCGAAGGGCGTGGCAACGGCGGTGGACGGTGGTGGTGGCAGTAGAGAGACAAGAAAAGACAAGACGGGCGCAAGTGGGACTGCGCAAGCAAGGATGTGAGACGTGCCAGCAACGTCAAGGGTCGGTGCGTACGCAGGCCCCGGAATGTTTAGGATGTAAGCACAGAGTTTTTGCGAAGGAGAGCACCCTCTATCGCGTGAGTGGTTCTGCCAAGGCGGCACAGGCAACCATCCCGATCGAGCAATTGTCAACTGCACCGCTCGATCAATTTCGCCGGGCCTGCCGCGGGCCGCTTCGAGGGCATCCAGGGCCGCCATGACGCGCACCCACGCGTACCTACGGCGCCACGCATCCCGGTCTTCAATCTGACGGCATACCGGGGAGAACGAGTTTGAAGGAGAGGACATGGGGGAATAAGTGACCGGGTCTTGGCTGAAAAGAGCGGGTATGTTCTGCTTTATATACGCTGATACCCCACTGCGCTTCTGCGTTGCTCAGACATGTGTCACAGAACATGCGAGGAAGTCTCGATCGTGAACAGGGTGGCTGCAATTTGCCACACTTCGGCACCATATGCCCATGCGTATACTGATCATGATCATAACTACTGCGCCCCCTAGAAATATAAGAACATAGCGTACGGCGGAAACGAATAAACAAGTATCGTATAGAAGTAGATGTGTAGACAAGTACTCGCCAGAGGCCCGACCCGGCTGGTGCACCACACGCGGCACGCAGATCACCTGTACGTCCTCTTACGCAAGAGCACGCCCTCCACCGCCTCTCGTACATGCATCTGCACCCGTTCTGGTGTCGAAGCGGCCGATGCATCGTCCGTCGTCACGGCTGTCGTCACCGGATTGGACGCGGGGTCAGGCGATGTCGGCGCAGGCGTGGCCGAATGCCGCCGCGGTTTGAAGATGAGGGCAATGATGAGGCCGAATATGATCAGCAGCAGCAGGAAGATACACTGTCGCCGCCCGGTGTTCTTCTGGTACCTAGACGAAGCAAGGAAGCGGGGCGGAGTTAGCGTCCATGCTAGAAGGGGGGGAGAGCGACAGGAACCTGGTCTCAGAGGGGAAGAGGGGTACGGTTGGTAGAAAGGAAGCGCGAGAAGTGATACGACGCTCTCAGAGTTCCAGGGCACGAACGTATCACGGGAAGACGATTGAGAAGACGAAGGGGGAGAAGAGGGACGTACTTGGTTGCTACGTCCAGCTCCCGTACCGCGTCTTCCATGTGCGCCGCCGTCTGCTCGATGTTGTATTCCACGCTGTCCAGCAGCGTTCCCTGATCGATCACCAGCGCCGACAGGTCCTTGAACAGTTCCGCCAACGACGCGATCGACCGCGCGATCTCGGTCAGCTCCCGGTCCCGTGTCTGCAAGTTGAGGTCCGTCATCTGGCGCACTACCACATCCTGGTGGGACTGCACGCATACGAATGGTCAGCACAAACACCCAAAGAAGCACCGACGAGCACCCGGTGCATGTGAACGTGACGCACTGCAGCCGCTGCCTCTACATCCTCGTCCAGCGCGGACATCCCAGCCGACCCCTTAAGGGAAACCGCGCCCGACGCTGCAAGCAGGTCTTGGTTCTTGATCGCATGTCCCTGGAGCTCTGTGAAGCAGCGCGTTCAGAATCCGCTCCAGGTCGGCCGCGTGCCACCGATCGTCGCGCCCGTGCGCAAGGCTGCGCACTGCATTCACTCACTTTCCATGTAGACGCGCTGTTTCTTCCGGAACGTCGCGCTCAGTTCCTGGATGCGCGCCGCGAGGCCGCGCTGAACGTTCTTCGCCGCGAGCTCCTGATGTCGTGACTGCCCACCTAGGGCAGGCGGGAATGAGTGCTGCGGTATCGACCCAATCCGCTGGATCAATGTATGACACTGGCGGAAATCCTGCCCACGGAACGGAAGCAATCGCATGCCGGAGTCAGCGGAGAGTAATAGCACGTAAAAGCGATAGCCCATCTCTTACCTTCGTGATATCGGTCGTCGCGGCCTCGATCTCTCTCTCTTCCGCGGACCGGTCCGAGAATCCGGGGAGTGCATGCTTCGCATGCAGCTTGTCGAGTACAGCGACTGTTAAAACATGAGGTTAACGTGGGGGCGTGGACGGTGTGTGGAATACAGCGGTTTGCGAGGACTGGGCGTAGAGGGACATACTTTTAGCCTCAACGCCTGCGAGGATCTCTTTTACTTGGTCCGCGATATCAACCCTGTCGATCCCACGATGGATTAGCATGCTTCATGGATAGCCAACATGAGGCGGCAAGACTGGACCCCAGCCGCCGGGCCGGCCCCACGGACACTGAGCGATGCTGCTGGAAAGCAGTATGTTTCTCTCGAAAGAGTATGGCATGTATCGCCCATCACGAGTCTGACCACTGCGATTATAAACATATTCACGTTCTAGCCAAGGTAACCACATGACGGAGTGTCATCGCGCTGGACGCTATGGCAAAGGTTCCAGCATAGTGGGCATCGTGCATGAGATTGCGTCCGACGTATATCGGAAGCAGCAGTTGCACTAGCATCGTGGACTCGGAGCACGAAGCACGTACAATGTGCACCAGCGGACTGTTGGGAGAATCATGAGCCTAGCGAGCAGTCGCTACCGGCGCAGCTCTGCTCCAATATGACCGCGAGGAGGCTCACTTGACACGCCACCGGAGCTCAGAAGCTACGTAGTGCCACACTTGAGGGTGGCCAATATCACAAGCGACCATCCATGAACGGCGCAATGCGGGAGATATCATCATCACCTTGACCAACTTCAAGGTGCCACCTGCGGTATGTGGTGTGGGAAGAACTGACGACCAAGGGAGAAAGGAAGGCAGCTCTTCGGCCAGAGACCACAGTCACGCCGAGATGATAGCAACTCCGACCGAAGACATGCCCGGGAGAGAACGTCCTGGGGACCGCGGGATGTGTTCCGCGGAACGTGTTCGTGAATGTGTTCTGCGTTCCGGGTGACCGAGTGTGGTAAAGATGGTCGCAGTGGCGGCGTCCACATACCGTGCCGAGCGTACCAGGGCAATGCGCTCGGCACGAGCCCGCCACCCAAGTACTCACGTTGGAGGGGGCAAAATGCCACATACCGCACGACATTGGTACACCACTGGTCACCTCTGTCACCCAAAGAAGCTACCAGAATGCGGAACACGAGCCATAACGTGTTCTGCGGGACAGATCTCTCTGCCGCCGGGACCTTCTGGACCGGGGACTGTCTTTGCTGGTGCCGGTACACTCAGGGAGGTCTCCGCGCGTCGCTCAGGTCGCCATTACGTGCATGCCAGTACAAGGACCGCCGTGCACGTAAGGCGTTGAGCTCGTTGCCAGGGACAGAGCGCACGGACTCCAAAGACCGTGATTTGCGACTCACCATTTAGGCGGAAGTTCTGCGTCTATGGAGATATGTCCAGAGTCGGGATTAATGAGGTGCTCGTGCTCATCGTCCTCGTTCTGCGCAGCGTCGTAGTTGGTGATGACCCTTGAGCGGCGTGTTCGTGAAGAGCCGGCGCGGGAGTCCCTGTAGGAGATGAACAGGAGGGTGCGGGAGCGGGTGGTTGGGTTGAGGGAGGAGGAGGAGGCCATTTGGACGGCGGCGGAGCCTGGCGCTGGCGGAGGGCCCGCGAACGGTCGTCATGCCGGTGTTTGTTTGGCCGCGCCGGCCGTGCGCTCGCGTGGCCGAGCGGGGCAGGAACCCGGAATTTGGCATGAAAGTCAAAATCTGCGAGCGCCCGAATATTGCCGAGCGACGGAGCGCCCGCAGCTGACGGAATCGGAACACGGGGGCGGATGCCGGAGAGCTTGGAAGTGTGGCTAAAAGGAATATTGGTTGCAGACGGCGCCCCATGACCAGCGCGCGGCTGTGGATACAATGATGCTCGTCGCCGTTTACGTGCAGGGCGAGGAGCGCCTGGGAGGGTTCGGGGCTTGCATTGTTCGCGAAGGGCGTCCGCGTCCGCGCCGACGCTGGGAGTGGCACCGCGGGCGTCGAGTCGATCGGCGTCGGAGTGTGGCCTCGGAGCCCCTGTGACCGCCCCGTCCTGGATCTGCCATCGCTTGTCCATCGCCTGCCCTTCCTTGCCAACCGCGTTGCATTCATCCCCTCCTGCCGGCCCTTATCGATTGTCTTCCGGATCACCCACCGCCCAAACCTGTGACTCTCTATTCCGGTTTTTTCAACGCATGGTCGAAACACTCGCATTGTGATGCCCCTTCTTTCCCGCTCGCTATAAAGTCTCCCCCGTCCCTCCACCTCTACCTTAAGCTCCCCAGCGCCCCTCTATACTCCACCGTCTCCGCGCATCTCCTCCCTAATACGCTGGACCGCAAGCTCTCTATTCGCAACCTACACCCCTCTCCTCGCCGACGACCTCTTCCGCACCCGATTGCCCCCATCATCCTCCGCATCGTCCTCCGCACCATCCTCCGCCCCCATCTTCGCCGCACTATTCCCCTCCGTCGACCGTGATCAACAAACTTTTCCGTATCGTAAGCGCATCACACCGTCGACGCTTCTCCGCTCGCTTAAGTCCATAAACTTTAGACTTTCCATCACAGCTGTGCAACATGTGCTGTCTCGATACGTGCGTCCAACTTCTTCGTTCGTAGCTGCATGCCCTGACGTGCTCCGCTCGTTCTACAGCGAAGGCACACGTTATTTCTGCGGTGTAGGTGTTCCTCGTTGATAGACTTTCCTCGCGCCCTGGCTGACGTCACTCCGCCGCCCGTTATAGCACTACATCATCGTACGTGCCTTTCTTTCTTTGTCCCTGTGTGCGCTTGTGCTTATGCTCTTCTCTGCAGACCAAGAAGCTGCGCAAGCACGACTGCCAGAGCCCGTGGTGCTGGAACTCTATCCGCCACCGCTGTCCGCCCAACTCCGGCTGCAGCTGCGACCGCGTATGTCTTTGATTGTGCTATCTCGCACACCACGCACTAATCCTCTCTTGCTAGTACTTCGGTCCTGACGCGAATGAGACCGTCACCGAGGTCAGCCCCGACTTCTGCCCGGAGTGCGCCCCCCATTTCGGCCCGAAACGCATCAGGCGCCGCCAGTAGTCTGCACCAGAACGACATGCACATCCCACATCTGCCGGTTCCACCCTGCCCCGCGATCTGTCTACACTACTAGTTCTCATTCCTAGTCGCGCCCCCGTTCCATCGCTGTATCCCATGCTGTCGGAATCCTGCCCATGCTGTCGACATCACTCGAAGCCAACCAAGCACGCACGCTTCGAACGTGTTGTACCATACTACTTCCGTATCTATCACTTCTTTATCCTTCTCATCATTCGTCACACACGCTACGTCGTACATGGAAATCATTACCTCTCCCCCTCCCCCAATCGTCGAGCGATGGGAATGTAGTATATATAATATCTCCAGTTATCACAACAAGTCCTTTTCGATCACATAATAGGGCGCCGATGCTCTGCTTCTGCAGCTGAAAGGGTTCACATGAAGGGGCGAAGCTTAAGTAGAGTGACCTGCACGACTGCTGCTCGTACGTGTGCACACTGTAGAATAACCCGTAACGCCGACATTGGTTTTGGAACATGGGATGGTGCATACACCAAGTGTTGCACTGGCGATACCTTAACGAATGAGAGATACTCATGAGCTGCGAGAACGAGCTGTCCTGCATCGCTTGTCAGGTCGCAAGGGAACTGTTTCTTGAGTCCAGCTACGGGTGCATATTACAAAATGGTCTGAACGACACAAAGGACATACAACGAGATTCATGTACCGACATCACCACTTGACCGCAAGCCCGACGACCTCGCTCTCCACAGCGCGATACTGCGTCCTGAATAGCGTCCGTCGACGCTCCTCCGCCGCCACGTCCAGAATCGACGCCCACGCAGTCCTCCCCTCCGATGATGGTGCCGCGCCGGTGATCTCCACCAACACCCGCCCGGCCAGCTCGTCCGCATTGTCAAAAACAGATCCGGTCTTCGAGCCGAACGACGATGAGAAGCCCTCGGCAGGTGGCGTCGGCGGCGGTGTCGGGAGCGTGTGCCAGTACGCAGTTTCCACTTTCCGCGTCCATTCCCGGTCACCCCACTTGGGCGCGACTGGAACAGCAGGCAGCGGCTCGTCGATGTCCATCTGGACCCCGCTGGCTGCCCAGTCGCGTGGCAGGCCCTCCGCGTCGGTCGTGGTCTTCGACGCCTGGTGCACTGGGCGCAGTTGTCCGCCGCCGTTGACGCAGCCTCCGGGGCAGGCCATGACCTCGACGTAATCGTATCCTCGCTCTTCCTGAGGAGCGCCTTCCGTCCCAGCGGTGCCGCCTCTACGCACCGCACGTCCTCGCGCGCGAAGCCCCGCCATTCGTCCTGCCGCCCCTCGGCCGACCTGCACGCCGGCTTCCCGGCCGACCTTGCGCACGACGTTCTGCAGGTTTCGGAACCCATAGCACTTCGCGCCTCGGAATACGACGGCGCCGGTAGATCGATCCGTGAGCGTGTACTCTTCGTAATCCGCGGTCCGGACCGTCTTCGTCGAGAGCTCGAGCACGGATGGGTCGGCCGCGGTTGAGGTGAGCGTGGAAATGAGCGAGTGCATGTACGAGCCCGAGCTCGTTCCGGGATGCATGAGGAGCTCCGGGAGGCCGTGGTCTGCACCCGTGTTCGTGGCGTTCATGGCGGCATCGATGGCACTAGCGCTTCCATTGACGATTCCGTGGGGCAACGTGGGATGGGGGCGCGGAGGCAGATTCTCGTCGGGCACCGGCATTGAGAGTTCCCAACCCTTGTCCTGCATCAGGAGCTGGAGCTCCCCGGTGGTAATAACGCAGTCCACGTCGCGCGTCGAATACACCTCGCTGTAGAAGTCCTGCCGCGATGCTTCAAGCTTCTTATCGTAGCACGGCATCACTGTGACGTGGTATATCTGATCGGGCCTGAGAAGACGATAAGTCGAAGGTGGTACGTCGGCGATCCATCAATACAGCGGGGGTAGAATCAGCGGCACAGGGAAAAGAGAGCGAAATGATCAGCGCGTCTGCATAATCTGAGTGACAGGATACGCACTGCTTGCCCCATTTCGCGCCTAGCCACTCCTTGACGAGAGTACCCATGACCTGTTGCGGACTCTTTGTCTGTGAGATATACGGCAGCATCTCGGAGTGCGTCTTCTCCGCGTAGCACACCCAGCCAGGGCATGCGCTTGCGAGCATCGGGAGCTTCCCATCTCCCTTCTTGCGCTCTGCGAATTCTTTCGCGTGCTCAAGCAGAGAGATGTGCCGCGCGAATGTGGTGTCATACACGTGGGCGAAACCAAGGGCGGACTGGCAGAATGCAGTTACACGCCGGAGGACCTGCAGGAGGCTCAAAGTTTGCGAAGAGGTGGAGGAGATGGAAGCAGCAAGTGACGCGAGGCATTGGGGGGCAATGGAGATGACTGGGACCTTGTGATCCTGAGACGTAGAAGGGGGATTATTTTCCAAGAAGTTCAAGACCTCGGTGTGGGATTGCATGGTGATGAGGACGGACTCCGCGGACGTGATACACCCACTGAGCACGATGTTTCAGTTCCTCGCACATAAGGCCCGTGCACAGAGAGCGTACCTGCATGCCAGACAGTCATTCAAGCTAATCTCCGCAGTTGCAAGCTTCTGCTTGGTATCCTTCCCTGTCTGTGTTGCGGTCTGTTTGCTAGTTGCGGACACCTCGTAGTATAACCCGCTCGAGTCGACCTGGATTTCGGTCTACCGAATCGCAGGCGGTATGTGAGTTATGCCTTGTGAGACTGTCTCACATGCGCGACTCACGGCGGCGGCACCAGCATCCTGGGGCTCCGGTTTGTTGGTCTGCTCTACGGGCTTGATGCAGGCTAGCGAGGGCGTAATGAAGTCATTGAGATCGGTGAGCGTCTACTTTTCCAGCATCAGCGACCTTCCCATCTCCGTGTCCTAGGTCAAGAGGAGACAAACCAGGGCTCCAGAGAACGCCATGTTGCGCAGTAGAGGTGGTGGTGGTGATGGTGTAGAAAAGCGGTAGAGAGCGGCATTTCGGAGAAGAAGACGGAGCCGGAGTCACTCCCAGCCTGCCTGACAAATCGGAGATCTCGATCGGCTCCAACACTGCCACTCATCACCTCCGTCCACATCCAGTAGGTTCTGTTGTTCAGCGCAAGAGGGGGGCAAGATCTGAATCGGGAACACCGACCTCAAGTTGACCCCCCCACCCCCCCGGTGTCCTGGGTCCCGGTTCGCGTTATGTTAGTGAGAGTGCCCAAAATCTGTGCTTCAGGACGATTTGGAAAGTGATTTTTGGTGAACGCACTCTCGTATACTATTCCATCATGTCTGTGAATTTTGGAGGCGGAAGATGGGGACAGAGGTGACCCCGTCGCTCATTCAGTTGGGCGGGAAGTGCTTAACCTGCACGTGATCAGCGCGTCGCGCGCGTCGGCTCGAAGACGCGCGCCCGGCGCCTGTGGCAGCTGTCTCTCAATGCGCCGTACGTACCCGCATTAGCCCTGCTACGGCATGAACATTTGGGAAGCTAAGAGAATTTACTGTGATTCTGGTACTTTGTGCTCGCTATTTCTGCAAGCTTCGATAACCCGGCGCGACTGCTTACCTCTACGGCAACGAGGCTTCAACAAGCTAGCTTCAACTTCGCTTGACAAGACTCTTCAGTGCAATAAGTTGAGTGCCGCTGAGCTCAGTCGCGATGAGTGTTAGCTTCGCTACTTCAAGCACCCTCTATTCAATGAAAAACATTCCGGAGGTGCGTACGTTCCACTCGAGCTCTCAGGTCCATCACTTTCTGAAGGCGCCTAACATCTCGTTTAGCTCGGCAAGGTCGCTTAAGGGGGGGGAGGGGGTACCCCCCCGGTTCTCGGGGTCCCTGAAATCTGTGAGGTCAGTGTCGAAAAATCTGATTCTGCCCCCCTCTTGGTTCAGCGCACAGCTCAAGCCAATGATCAGTCTGCTGTTTGTGTTGACGAGATTCGTCAGCTTGGCCTCATTGTGAGCACGACTGAGTGAATACAGGTAAAATGTTGAATAAGCAGATAGTTACAGCAATACAGGCTACATTATTCCAGATCCAAGTCCAAATACCTAACAGAGATTGCGCGGTTATAAGTCTACAAGCAACATGATGGGAGCAGGGGCATAGAGGCATAGAGCATAGTGGGGGCATAGGGCATGAGGGCATACGATGAGACTATACTACAATAGGGAGATGAAGGTAAAGACATTAGAGCCAAAATAACGGAGACAATTCTGAAGCAAGATAAAAGAGTAACGCGAAGGGAATAAAGATACAGTGGCCTTATGATTTGGGCCTCAACAGCAATGAAACCTTCTCTCTCGGCCACTCGGGACGGACTTCGGGTTCGGGGGGCACAGTCTTGACTGGAGGAACCACCCACCGAATCTGGGGCGGCTGCGCCTTCTTCGCTCCGAGCCCAAAGCCGTTCTTGGCTTTCTGCCACAGCTTGCTCGCGGCCGACGGCCCCGGTTGCGGTATCTCCGTGGCTGCAAGGGGTTGCCCCAAATGCGAGTCCAGATTGCGTAGCGACGCCGCAGAGCGTGAACCGATATAGTTCGCATACATCCCGCCGCTCCTTTGTGTCTCTCTGATCTGCTGCAGCTTTGGGGAGTCGCGGAAGAGGAACGGCCCGGGAACACTGCGCGCGCGGCGCAGCTGCGACTGCAACTGTTCAGAAGCATCGGCCTGGCTGCGCCCCTTTTCGCCGGACACAAGTAGGGGTGTGTCGATAGCGGCGGCAGCAGCAGCGGCGAGGGGACCGCGCGTAGGCGCTCGCAGAATTGACAACGAGGAGTATCGTGGCGGGGACTCCTCGCTGGGCTCCTCGATGCCTAGGGATGACGGCACTGATGACGGAGACTCCCCGCTCTGCTGAAATGGCGGGGAAGTCGACGACGACGAGCTTCTCGGGGAGGCGGCGTCGAAGCGGACTGCCCTACTGCTAGAGGCTCCCGCGGCGTCGACAAGATCGTATGGTTCTCCTAGCGCGGAGCTAACCACCTGCGGGCGGGGTTTCATAGCCGACTTCAATGGCTGGGGCCGGGGCTCCGGTTGTCTCAGCGCGACGCTATGCTGCCGATCGAGCTGAGCTGTGCTCTCGTTCAGGGCCTTCAAGCTCTCCGCAGCAAAGTCGGACGACGCGCGTGAGGGTGCAGACGGAAGCGGCCTAGTGGGTGCTCGGAGGATCAGGTTCGACGGTAGTGAGCGGTAGACCAAGTCGTCGTAGTCGTCGTCGTTGTCAGTGTCCTCCTCCACGCCTCTTTCGAACGCGGTAATCAGTTTGGGCGACTCGCTCCAATTGTCAAGGTCCAAGACGAACGATGCTGCTGCTGCGGGGGACTGCTGAAGAGCGAATTGAGGTGGACTGCCACCGCACGACGTCTCAGTCCCAACGACGGAGTGGCCTTCCGAGGGCGCTGCCGAAGAGCGTTCCGGCGATAGGTCGCGGGCACGTTCTTTTCCTTTCGCGCTGAGAGTGGTAGCCCTTGTGCCAGAGGAAGAGGGCTTCCCAGAGACCAGGAGGGAAGGGAGCGGCGGAAGAGGGGGCAGTACGTGGTCGATAGACGCGACCTCCGATACCACGGTATCCGCCTTAGATAGCCTCGCCAGACGTTTGGCGACCTCTTTCACGGGCATGCCCGTAGACGCGCAGGCGGCATTGGCCGTCGACGGTCGGACGTGCTTCGGAGAGGAAACCTTCCCCACCTTCGAAGACACCACTTCAGTGTTCGACGCCTGGATAGGGGGAGTGACAAGGCCACATTCGGAATCCATGACGGAGGGAGGCATGGCAGCGGAGTCCATGTTCGAGACCAGGGAACTACGATGGCTCGGCGTCGGGGTTGGACGCGGTTGCGGTGTCGTCGCGTTCAGGGACCGAGCCTTTTCAACAGACCCACCGGCGGCGACTTCTACCTTGCGTCGCGGCGCAGCCTTGCTCTCCGCACCCTCGGTCGCGACCTTTCGATGGGTGAGGTGGGGGCTAGATCTGCTACTTGTCTCAGTTGTCAGCTTGGAAGGCCTGATCGTCTCAGAAGAGCCGACAGAGCTGGCAGTACGAATAGATGCTGCGTCGGGTGGCGAGGGCTGCTTTGCTGTGCGGGCGGAAGGGGGATTCGGATGTGCCGGCGAGGGAGTAGATGGAGCCGGGGAAAGACTGAGAGCAGAGCTGCTGCTGGATGACGACGTCCGCGTACGCAGCTTTACGGGGGCTTCCTGGAACGCGGGGGTCGACGAGCATGATGAACTGCTGCCAGAGGAAACCTGTTCACTCTACGTTAGAAATTGTCAAGATACTAGAAGCCGTGATTAACTTACAGATCGTTGGGAACGAGCTTCATCGCTCTTCGCGGTATGCGTGGTACTCTTCGGGGACATGCTGTTTGTCGACGTGGCTTCAGACAAAGTTGACGGCAGAATCCGCCTCATTTGAGGGCTCCGCTTCGTAGCCTCTGACGGTACATGTTTGGAGGGCGGAAGATCTCCCCCCTTCAATGACTTTGTCGAGGGAGGCGCCGATGCCGTAGATGTGGCGATGTCGCGCGTCGAACGGGTGGGAGGGAGTGGAGGGCGCGCGGGAGGTGTGGTTTGAGTACCAACGGTCTTCAGACGTGGCACCTGCGCAGTAGGCGGGTTTGGGCGCACCGCTGGGTGCGGGACAGCCTTCGGGGCAGGCGGAGGCGTGGCAGAGGCTCGTCTTGCGGTAGGTCTTGGTGCGGTGGCGGGCGTTGGGAGATGGCTGAGCCGAGGTTCTGTCGTAGGAGTCGGCTTGGCAGCAGCTGCCGCCACTGGCGCGCGCGGGGACTGTGCACTCGTCTGGGGGGCCTTCGGTGCCGCCTGTATCAGCGTTGAGTGATCGGAGCGCTCTGAAATGTCAGACAGCGCATTCGTCGCGATCTTTCCAACCGACGATGGTGGAGCTGACGGAGAGCAAGCATTCTCTGGAATCGCATCGCACCAGGCATGTATGTTAGCCCTCCCTATCAATTCGGCCGCCGCCTGTTTGGCCGCGCGGGCGGGGGTAATGGTTGCTTGTGAGCTGGACTGCGAGACAGAGCTCGAGCCATCGTCAGACAAGGCTCGAGGCGGAGAATGCGCCACAGCGGGAGCAAGCTTGACTGCAGCAGTGGACTGAGCGGCCGGGCGTGCGTCGCTCGGAAGCGGCCTCCCTACGCGTGATGGCGCATTAGAATCCCTGGTCGGACGCGGTGTTGTCCGTGGGGGTTGAGTCTTTGTCCCCGCTGCTTGCGACGAGTTTTCAGCCCGTGCCGTTGAAGATTTCGCATGGACTAGCGGAGTCGCTGCTGATGGAGACGACTGGGAGGTAGCGGGTGGTTGTTGGGCGGCGGCAGCAGCCTCGGGGTCAGCCTGTGGGAAGATAGGTGAGCACGACGACAGTCGCAGCTGGAACAAACGCACACGGCGTACCTTCAGCTTAGCTTTTGCCGCACCGGACCGTGCTGCGTCTTCGCGAGTGAATGGCCTGCGATTTTGTAAGATCTCGGCGAGATGATCCAGCTTTGTGTGGCAGTTATCCATGTGCTCTTTAAGAATCTTCCCAATTTCCTCATCGCTCATCCGTGCGGATCTGTGCGCTGCAGTAGTAGTCGGTACTGGGGCGCGATGTGGGGTCTGCTCATCGGCGTGGGGCAAGGTGGGGGGACGCGATTTGGGCGTGCCGCTGAAGCTTGCCTTGGGTGTGGACGTGGTTGTCGACGCTGAGGGATCAACCACAGGTGTCCGGCGCAATTTCGGGGAGGGGGTCACACGAGGGGCGTGCGTCTTCGACGGCGTACCAGCTGGGATGATTGGTGTGGTAGTGGACTTGGCGGGTGCCGCGTTCGAAAGTGTAGCGGTAAGGGCCGTGTCTGTGGGTTGGGCACTCATCACCACGCGCGTAGAGCGTGATCCTCCTTTCATCCCCGCGCCGGGCCCGCTAGCGTATTCTTTTGCATATGGGGCGCCAATGGGAGTGGTCGTGCAGCGCACAGTTTCTGTAGGATGAACGGAGGCTAGAGGGCACGATGAGGTGATTAGGGTCTGTCTCATGACAAGGACACGCGTCGTACTTACCCTTCGATATCTGCTGGGCGCCCTGCAGCTCTTTAGCCACATGTCGGTGGCTCGAAGACCCGTCGCGATTCTCCGACGCGTTGATGCCTTTGGGTGGGTGCGGGGCAGGTTGGTTGTGGCGGGCACGTTCATCTTTGGGATTCCTCTGCCGAGGGGACTGTGTAGATGCGATCCTGCGGGAGTCGGCCTCAGGAGCCCCACCGCGAGCGGGACCACCGGCGGGCGGCTTCGGGGGGGAATGGTGCATGGGGGGCATCGGTCCAATAGGCAGGACGCTGTGGTGCAGCGTCAATGGATGGGCGTGAGTGTAAAGGTATCCCGCAAGGGGTGAAGGGTGGAAGAGGTGGAAGGAGGCAGAGAGAGGACGCGTCGCGGGAACTACAGTGGCTGAGACGGAAAGACGCGCCGGACCTTGCGCGCAAAGGTCTCGCGGACATATGTATACCCCGTACTGGCCACCGCTTGGACCATCGCTGTCCATTTTTGAATGGCCTTTGCCAACTCTACTCGACAACCCTGCCCTGGCATGACCATGCGCAGACGGCCATTTGGATATATGGATATCTTCGGACGGGCTGGCGCTCGACATCTTGAGCTAGAGACCCTCACAAGGCCAAGCGCTTCGCGTGTTCTAGCTTTGACCTGTCAGACGCGGGTGTAGCCCCTTTATGAGGGTGTGCGGCTCACTCGAGCGATATGAATATATGTATTGAAGAAACTGAATGCATCCCAGCATATGAACGCGAGGGGGATATCATCCAAGTGCGCCGAGTGGTTCCACTTCAGACTGCGATCTAGAGTGCCCGCAGGCCTGAAGTGGGACCCAGCACAGCCAAACATGATCAAAATCCACGCTGACGTTTTGACATCCATCACTACAAGTGGGTACCAAGAAAAAAGTCGGGAAACTGATATCTTGAGGTACTTACAGGTTTGATCCATCGCAGTCGGCGAGAGTAGCATAACTAGTAGCTGGGGAGGGGTCACATAGCATTGGCTGGCAAAGTGTCGGCCCCCTCCACTTATGGCGCCATGGAGTGGCTCCGACTTGATAAAGGCCCCTTCCCCCAAGAAATACAACTATGGCAGCTTGTACCGTTGGTTTCATGGTCCTGGGTTAGCCCATTCTGCTGCGCTTTTCCGGATATCCGTTAGCCTGCAATGTGCGCGACCACGGCGCTTTGGTGACCCACCGAATGAATCGGCGTTGAAATTGTGACTTCTTTGATCTCGACGGACAAATTCCTTTGTCAGGCATGTCGAGAGCCATGAGATAACGCGATATCCAGTCAAAGCGAGCGGCGTGCATAGCCTGGTGGATAAGAGAAGAGTTGCGGGCATGGGGCGCAGGACCTGCGCAACCCGGCGGGTCCCGAGCACCGCCGCAACTTGCCATGCCACGTCAACATCGGTAAGTGCAACTTTGCGCATGTACCCTCCGTGTTAAATTTCCCGCAGGCCGTATGAATAAAATGATTCACGCTGCTAGATATCACACTCGTATCAACTCTGCCATTTAAACAGGGCTCCAAGACATCTAGTTGTATACTACGTACGATCAACTCGTGGCACGCGCCGAGCGCCTGATCGAGGGACCAACAACTACCATCACGCAACAGTGACGTACAAAATACAAAGCCATGGACGCTAGTATATGGCTCCCATTGCCAAACTGGCAACAGGTGGCCGTAATATCTGCGTTGTATGTCCGTCGCATGCGCGACAATATTGCGCAAACAGATATAAAGGCAAACCTGTCGCATACAAAGTACTACGAACGGGATTTGCATTCCCTTGACCCTAAACGTTTAAAATATAAAGGACAGCCATGCTAGGGTTCACCACCAACGGTCCTGGTCCTCCTTGTCCACTGTCACTGGAGAAACCAACCGGCGGGAATGCAATGTGGGACAGCAGTCTCGCAAATAACTTTCCAGCAGGTGACACTGCCCTTGCCCCTCCAGTACCAGAGCTTGTATCGAGCCCAGGTTTTCGCCCGTCAACAGTTGTTCTATGGTTGTCCAATCTAGAACGCGCATGTCCTCGAAGTAGGCAGGAGAAAGGTTCCGGACGGCACATTCGGAATTTAGCGAACGGAGGTCCTCCACGTTGTCGACAACCAGCGCGATGGTGATGGTCCGGAGGAACGGCGACGAAAGTTGTGAGAGGATGGTCGGGATCGACAGGAGAGACTCGTTCTGTGCGACGCACATCTCGCCGAAAGCGAAGCGCAGAGTGCATGTCTCCAGGACCGAAAAGGACTCAAGCCAAAACTCGCTTCCCCGCAAGGCATCTGGAAGGGCATGGTGAGTCTTCGCGCAAGAGTCATGCAATGCGGCTCCTGCTCACCGGTCATTCTCCCCTCAGGAGCAAACACGATCTCTAGGTTTTTCACGGTACCCGCACAGAAAATGGCTGTCGCGTCGAATTGAATAGCATCCCGCGGATCTTGGATGGTATGTTGTAGGGACAAAAGACCAGGAGTTGCCGAGTGCACTTGGAGCCAGCGGCTGATGAGGGGAGCACCATCACTTGCTCGGGATTCCAGGCGACGCAGAGGAGGGAGTGGGGTGAGATCGTACGGAACATCCGGTTCAGGCGGGAAGTGCACGTCGATGGAGTGCAGACGGACTTCCCGGAGGGCGCGGAATAGGGAAAGACCGGACAGCAATAGAGGTGCAGTGATGACTCCTGGCCCGCATAAGAACAGCGAGGTGAGAGCAGGTATGTGAGAGGCGACCACAGCCAGATGTTCGACAGAGACCCGCTGGTAGGCCGGCGTGACCATGCCGAAGGAAGATAGAGCTGGCAGTCGCGTCAAGAACTCCAGCTCCTGCTTCGGGTCCGCCCAGTCCTTGAAGCGCACGCATACCGAGTTTATCGCAAGGGCGAGATTCGGCGCCGAGTCAATGAGTGACATGAGAGTCGAGACTTGTCGCAGATGAAGAGTAAGGTCGCGGAAGCGGTGGTAGCGGGAGGTCGGCAGCATGACATGGCTGGCAAGGGCACATGCTGCAAGGGCTCGCCGGTCTCTATGGAGGTGGTCGAGGATGCGGTCGATGAGCTCGGGCGGGAGCTGCGCTGTTCTTATGAGCGTCATGACTTGAAACTGATGTACGCAACATACCAGGCATCGTTGCGAGCGAGAGTGGCGAGTCGCGGAGTCGCACTGCGCAGTTCCGGAGGTCGTGGAGGTCGCGGATCAAGCTGTGTGCAACTGCACGCGCGCGCCTCCAGCTGGGATGCATCTCAGAACGCACGCCCACGTCGCGCGCACCGCTCGCACAACACCTTCACCTCTCCGTCTTGCTCGCCGGCCGTTCCATGAGCTCTCGGCATGCTTGGCAGATCTAGTAGACCGCGCGGGGGCGACAATGACGCAGGAGTGAGCCAACCACTGCTGCGCGGCTCCGACGAAGACCTCCCAGCCACCGCACACAACAACGTGCTCTTCTCCGTGGACGACGACGCTGAAGACGACGAGGATGACCTGCCGCTAGCAAGTGCGGATGGTCTCGTAGACCAATCGAAGCCAGGCCATGTCCGCTTTCAGGAGGAAGTCCAGGTGATAGCGCCTCCGCTACGGTCGACCATGACGAGCCGAGAGACTGGTGCGTGAGTCCTTCCACGGGAGAAGCTACGGGCTATGAAGGTTTAACTATGCCTCAAGAATATGAAATGGATACGGACGACCTGGACGCCATAGCTCTATCGCAGCTAGAGTCCTCAGCTCAAGACCGCGCAGGTCGCACAGGAAGCCGCCGCTCACGACGAGAACAAACTATGCCACTGCTCGTGGGGTTGATGGATTCATCCGCTGTTCGAAGAAGCGTGGATAGCCCAGGAGCCAACTATATCTTCGACCAGAATGTCGACCTTGAGGAGCTCGCAGCCAAGCAGACCGCTGGTGGAGGAATGCTGGATTCGGTCGCAAACATGGCAAACTCAATATTGGGCGCAGGTAGTCATCGTTCTCGTTTTATCATGAAACTCAGCTGACCGGAATATCACCAGGCATCATAGGTACGTGTGTGCATATCGGTGGGTGAGTAGCCTAACGTTGCTTCTGCCAGGCCTCCCGTACGCAGTCCGACAGGCTGGTTTCTTTACGGGTCTCATTCTGCTACTGGTGCTGTGCGGAGTAACAGACTGGACGATCCGCCTCATTGTGGTGAACGCCAAACTCAGTGGTCAGAACTCCTACATCGGAATCATGAACCACTGCTTCGGCCCCAGTGGTAGAGCCGCTGTGTCGTTCTTCCAATTTGCTTTTGCATTCGGAGGTATGCATTGGTCTACACAATTCACCATCGTCTCGCGTACTAAATATGGAGGGAACACGCAGGCATGTGTGCGTTCGGCATCATTATCGGTGTGTTGGATTGATATAGCTCACTCGGAAAGTAGACACTGAGATTATGCAGGCGACACAATCCCACACGTCATCCGCTCTGTCTTCCCTCACCTATACAGAGTTCCCGTCCTCAAGCTACTCGTCCAACGACAATTCGTCATCGCGCTATGCACAATATGCGTCTCATACCCACTATCCCTCTACCGCGACATCCACAAACTGTCCCGCGCATCAGGGCTCGCTCTTGTAGGGATGATCATCATTGTTGTGTCGGTCCTCGTCGAAGGCCCAAACGTCACCCCGGACCTCAAAGGCGATCAAAGTCTACGATTCACTTTCCTAGGCGATAACGTGTTCCGAGCCATAGGCGTGATCAGTTTCGCGTTCGTGTGCCACCACAACTCGTTGCTCATCTACGGTAGCCTGCGCACACCCACGCTCGATAGGTTCAACAAGGTGACTCATATATCCACCATCATCTCTCTGGTTTCGTGTTGCACCCTGGCGATATCCGCGTACCTCGTCTTTACCGACAGGACGCAAGGCAACATATTGAACAACTTCGGACCTGTACGTTAATTTTCTGCAATCCGCTCCGTCCATACCTCCAATCTTACCCTGAACCTAGAATGATACTCTCATTAACGTCGCGCGGTTCTGTTTCGGGCTGAACATGTTCACTACGCTTCCTCTTGAGCTCTTCGTATGCCGTGAGGTAGGCTGGCCTTCTTCAATCTATCAATAGCCGCCGAATCTAACTTGTACCCAGGTCATAGAGCAGTACTTCTTCGAAAACGAGCCGTTCCATATGCAGCGGCACGTCTTTTTCACCACCGCCGTCCTCTGCTCCGCAATGATCAGTAAGCTTGCCTCTCTCGCCCGGTTGAGACCGTGCTTGACGCTTCATTGCAGTCTCCATGATCACCTGCGACCTCGGCGTCATGCTCGAGATCACGGGCGGCGCTTCCGCGACCGCCCTTGCGTTCATCTTCCCCGCCGCGTGCCTCATCAAGCTCAGAGCGCCGCAGAAACCTTGGTACGCGCGCGAGAAGCTCCCGGCGGTCGCTTGCGCGGCGTTCGGCGTCGTCGTGCTCTCCATTTCGCTCTTCCTCGCGCTTGGGAAGGCGTGGACGCCCGCCGGCAAGGCGGTGATGTGTGTGTAGCGTCTGCCCGTCATCGTGTCGTTCTCTTCTTGCTTTCGCTAGGTTAGCAATCCCATTGCCGACTCGTGCTCTCTCTTACACGTACGGTACAGCTTTTGCCTGCCGCGGTAGATATTCGCGGGCAGCCCCATGGACGGACTACTGGCATGGACAGACTTCCCCTACATGTATACCAGACGATATAATTTCAGACCGGACTTCGCCCCTGCCCTGGCTAAATCTCGTCTACTCCATAGATATCTACATCGTGCTAACATTAAGTCGCGCCCCGAGTCATCTCCCGCATGCCCTGCGAGCGCGTCATGATTCGCGTACAATATCCCTGAGTCCGGGGACGCTGTCGAGTGCCTCCACGCGCACCCCCATGGCGATGCTCTCGTTCGCAAGGAGCGGCGAGACATCGAGCCCCGTGTAGGTACTCCACACCCGTTCGACGCGGGTCGAAGGCAGCTCCTCCGGCGGGCAGTTTACAGGGTCCAACACCAGCAGCCAGATCGCGTCGTAGCCGCCCGCTGTAAGCACAGTCAGCATGCGAACAGACGCACAGAACAAGATGACACGTACCTCCGGGGACGCCGCCGCCGACCACTCCCGCGACAGAGATACAGGCGTCAAGAAGCGCAGTTTGCTCAGGAGGCTCGATGGGAACATCTGCGTGTTGGCCCATCGCGCGCATGTTCGCGCGGATGCCCTGTTTCAGCCACCGCTGCCGTCAGTAAGGGATCTCCGCGGACGCGAGGACGCGCGAACGTACCTCGGACAGGTTGTGTGCCTCGATGAACCCCTCGATGACCTCTTTGAGGTCGCTGTGGTCGCTGTTGACCGCGATGTTCGGGTTCGCGAGCCACTGCGGGGACGGTGTCAATCAAGGGAAGCGGGAGCCACAGGGAGGCGGACCTGGACGCTCTGGATCGTCGAGATGTATTTGACCGCTTTGCGGTACGCGGTCGGATTCTTCTCTGCAATGGCCGAGAGGCCTAGGAGCGCCCTGCTCAGGCCCTGGTTGAGGCTGTCAATCGTGTCCCATAGGGTCTTCGCTGTCCGAAAAAGTTAGCGAGGCGCTTGAATGGTGATTTGTAGGACATACCATCCGCGGCGTTGGCTTTCCGCCATTTGAGGACCTTGCCGACTAATGAAGGAGTGTCGCTGCCTGCGTCGACGTCCGCGAGCATCAGACGCGTCTGAGGAGGGAGCTTGAAGGGCTCGACGCGATAGTTCCATGCGGGATTTGAGGGGGCAATGACAGGATGAAGTGCTTGACTTGCCTGTGAAGCCGACAAGACTGTCAGCGCATAACACCATACATCCATGGTTCCTGGCGTACGAGGTTCTCGCTCATAAGAGGCTCGATGACCGCGGGGTCGAACCGCGTGTATAGCTGGCTGCCGAACACCGCCGCGGAGACGTCGAAACCGCTGCCAACCTTCCCTTGCGCCAGACAGTGCACATACTGCGCAAGGTTGTGAGCGAGTTTCCTGCCTTCGCTCGCGGAAGCGGTGCCGCCCTCTGTCGCAAAGGAGTCGGCAGGGATGACGCTGAGGTGAAGAAGAAGGCCGGAGACGAGAGAGGTGATGAGGGCGGCAGACGAGCCCAAGCCCGTTTTGTGTACATCGGCGATGTGTACACCTGTCTTGTTGAAGGGAGGCAGTTTGGAGAGCGACTGGAGTGTTGGAGGGAGGTTGCGCGCCGTGAGCTGCAGGTACAAATAGGTCACGTGATCTATTTGTATGCAAAATGTGGCAGGCGCAGCAAGTGGTACGAACCTGAGCTCTCTGGGAGTAGAAATCGTTGTCGCCGACGATCGTGATGTCGAGACCGTACGAGAGCGTGTTTTGCAGCGTTCCGACGCTCTTCAGCTCCGCGGCGAGCGTCAGGGTGCGCTGGAGCGCTAGATGTACGAACTTGTTCTGGCTGGAAGCGCCGTTTACACTGTGAAGCACCATCGTCAGTTCCGGCTACGATAGCAAGCGCCGCGACCAGCGAAGCCGTGGACGCAAGGGAAGGTGAAGCCTTGCCTGTCTGCGATGTGCTCGACGCGGACCCCGTCTGGGCCAGCGAAGTCGACAAAATAGAGCCAGGACGCGTTGACGAACTGGGGCGATCTCACGCGGATCTGAATCGGGCCTTCCACGCGGTGGGGTTGTGGGAGCGTTTCGATTGTGGTGTAGAAGCGCGAGCTGGTCGAGACGACGACGCCGGAGTACGCAGGGTCGAGTACAAGGTACCCTCCCGCGAGAAGGACCTTTCCAGGAGAGGAGATGACCGTCGGGGACGACATGGCGGCGAGCGGCTGCTGGTATGAGCAAACGGGGCGATCGGGCAGCGGTAGCCTACTTGCGGGAGAATCGGGGGATGCGGGGATTATAAAGGTACGGCTTGACGCCCTCGCCCGATATTCTGCGCCGGTATGTGGACTGGTAGGGAGCGCTCGCTGCTCGCGGGCACTGTGGGGGTCGGAGAGCGGGAACAAGACGCGACGCACAGCTTTGTGGTCCGACTGCCACCACGCGCTCCGGCGCGCACTCCGCGCATCCTGCCACTCCTCCTGCCATAGCCCACCCCTGGCCTGTCCGGTACGGGCAGGCGTCCTGCCACGCCCGTCCGCGATAGTGCGACTAGACCGGACGGCCGCCGTAGACGTCGTCATCTGCTTTTTGGATCTACATGCAAGGCGCCGGCGCGGCCGAGCCGCCTGTACGGAATAATTGCACGACGCGGGCGCTGCACGACACTTCCCGTCGTCGGCCTGACAGCCTGTGCGCATGTACACTTAAGGTTCACCGGCGCCGGGATGTACGTACATACAGCATGCGCCTGACGCCGCTATGCGGGAAAAAAAATCGGCGCTCGAGAGGTAGAATGACGGGGCTGGGATAGCGCTGGTACTGGTAGCGTGAGTACGAGCAGCGCGTCGTTCCGGGCGTAACGCGGATGCCGAAGCCAAAAGCGTAAACGCCGCTAACACTGCTTCTGCGGACACCTTCTCTCGGGGACTAGATAAATATGCACTCGGGGTGAGGTGAATTCCTTGTGTTCGACCCGGCGTTGGATCTAAGGGGATACCGCTACGTTCTACTCGGTATGCCCTCGGTACCATACGGGTTATCGCCTCGGGTGAACGAGATCGCAAGACGCCGTGGGGTGCTTCTGCCTATCTGTACCTAGTACCGCTGCACAGCGGTTGACGTGTATACGTATTCATGGCAATCGCCGAGCGTCCAGTGCACGCAGATGCTGCACCTTCTAGCGGAAGTTGCTGGCTCCGATGTGCACGGCGTAGATCGGAGCGTGCATTAGTTGGAATGCCGAGAAAACATCACAATGTACCCCCGGCGGACATAACGGGGGTGCTGCGTCGAGCGAAAGCGCATCTGTTGCGTCCGGAGCTCCGGACATGCAGGATGGCGATCTGAGCAATTGGGCGCCCCGGTGCGTACCAGTCCCAGTCGCCCAAGGTACACTAGTATCGGCGAATTTCTTGGCCGGCAGGTACGTCACATTACATCGCGTTTGCCTTGCCACTCCGCGTGATAGGATCATAGGTGCCGGTGGCCTGGAGTTATGGACAGATGGGCGCGAGGACGCAGTACGCAGTCAGGTCCAAGGTGCCAGAAGTGGCATGACAGGCAGACCAGCCGGTTGGAGGCGAGAATAGGACTGTTCCATGCTGCAATTCAGTTGTCGCGAGCGAGCATCAACTGAAGCGATGCTACACACCGTACACCATGACGTCGTGGCGCGGCGGAGTGCGTCCGTGGTCGTGGATGCACGCAAGGTCCAGGCCCACAGCGCCCGAGGAGAAGCCCAACGGGCGGCACGGGACGGTCGGGCCCCCACACCAAGGTCAGCTCGAAGGAGTGGGACCAGAAGCGAAATTGTCAGCCATTGGCGGCGGGGGTGATCGCTATGGAGATCGATCGGTGAACATGTACATCGAATGTCCAGTCATCGAAGGAAGTCGAGCACTTACGTTTAGTGGGTACCCCGAATCCATTGACGCAATCTGTAGAAGAACGGTGTGCTTCAATATAACGGGGATGTCCTAGATCGCGGTCTAGAAGCCTAGCAAGCTGGGCAGTGGACGGTTGCTCCGAGCACGCTGTCCGGCGTATCGTCAGTTAGTGCATTCCTCACGACACCGCCGAATCACATGGGAGCTACTTGACGTCAACAGTCGTGGTACGAATGGTGGTGGTGGTAGCGGTGTTGATCGTCGTGTCGCTTAGTATCGCCCCCAAGCGCGGATAACCCCGGAAAACGGAGGCACCTTGTATTACAGGCACATTAGTATATAGTTGTCATTAAAACGCACTCTCGGTGGATAGGATTTCGAAGGCGTTACAACGCGCTCCGTGAGGGTTACGGGGCACCTAACATTCATGCCCTCGAGGGCAATCAGTCATCCTCCTTGAAGCCATCAGTGATCATCAAGTCCTGGACCGTCCTACGTCAGTATGCTGAGGGAGCTATGAGAATACAAAACATACTTCTGGTCTGAACGGCCAGTTGTTGAACGCGCGTAAAAGCAATGTCCAATCGGCAATTGTCAAATCCCGCGGGCTTTTAGTTGGGTTCACGCGCTGCTCCAGCGGAACTCGCGCGTCCGTGAGGTCCTTGATCAGCGAGGTCGCCCCGGGTGCCAAAGAGCTACGATGCGGGTCAGCTCACGCGTTAATAGCGATGTGGACTGCTGAGACGTACTTGAGTGCGTTTTTCAACGGTGTGTTCTTGAGCACGAATAACCGCCGCAAGCAGAAGTCCCACTTGTCGGTATCGCCCCGTTGAATCACCTTCGTGGAGGTGAGCAGACTGACAATGCGCCACAGTCAGGAGACCGCACCTGCTCTTCGTAGGGTATCGCGGTGAAAGCGTGCATCGGCTGGCCGATTCTCTTGGAAACGACCTTGTGGACGCCCGCTACTACGGGTATCGGATGGAAGTAGTCTGCATAGGGCGCGAGTTCTTCGGGGTCGACTGCAGGCTTTACGTCCGCTGTGGCCTCGGAAATGACCGCGAGCTTACAGCGCCGCGCGTCCCGCGGTGGCGCGCTTAATCGCTAAGTGAACGTACTCCGGTGTCAATGGTTTATGCGACATGAGTGTGCAGGTGTAGGACGTACCGACCAGACGTAGTCTGTCAGGATGAGGCTCATCGGCACCCGACCGTACTGGAACAGCCAGGAGCGCTCGGGTATGCAGCGGAAAAGCTGAGCAATCAACTGTTCGCCCTTCACGCTGACAGGGAGGTGGGATACGAAGTGAAGATTGGGTACTGAACGAAGGGTCCGAGGGTATCGTCAGCCAATATACCGGGGCAAGGGAAACCATGCGCAGGGCGGTTAACGGAGGCACTTACCTGGGCCATCCCAAGGCTGGGATTCTACGTCCTTCAATAGTCCTGTCTCCTCAATCTGACTATAGGTGTCCCAGCTATGCCCGGACATAGGGACTATTGTCACACGGGAGTCCGCTTCTTGGAGAGGCTGGGTACGTCAGGCTCGAAACAACGCGGTCAACTACGCGAGAAGGCTCACTTTGAGTGCTTCCAGGTACTGCTCATCGTCTTCGAGGATGATCAATTTCCTAAGCTCGGACGAGGGCAACTCAAGCATCGCGCGTGACAGGGCGCCTGGACCTGAAGACACCTCCGTCAGTCATGTCTTGTAGCGCTTATGATGTGTGCGACATACCAGGGAAGGCCTCAATGACTATCTTTCCACCATTGTTACTCTTAGCCTGAGACAGGAAGGATCGCGCAACCAACCTGGCTGCGTCTGGATCTTTGATGACTGCTCGCTCGCGTCTCAAGGTGTTGTTTATAGGAAAGCGCGCTTTCCATTGCGCCGGTGGGGGTAATGGCGGTATTGAGGGCTTGGAGGAGTATTTCCGGAGTGCGCTAGCCCGAGAATGGGAGCATGAGCAACGGTGAATGCGAAGGACGAGCATGGGAGAGACCAAGTTGTGCAAACGCGAAGTCCAGCGTGTAGACGCCCATTAAATATGGCTTTGTTCTCACGTGCGTTCACTCCGGACTCTCGAACTCTTACGCCGACTCGAGTGTCCTGTCGGTACCTCGGGATTCGGAGTAATTGTGCGTACACTGGCACTGCATCGAGGTGTGTTCGAGCGTGGTAGATTATGGGAACATTCACCTCATTTGTCGCTGCGGACAGTAAATAACTGACTGCCTTTGTCCTACAGTGCCCCCACTGCCGACGATATAAGCCGCCAGCACACTGTGTGGATGGGTAATATTGTTAACTTGCACTGATTACCATCTGTCATATCCGAAATTCCAGCGCCGGTCTAGATGAAGTCGAAGGTGGGCTCAGGGTGCTAGTGCACCTCTTTTGCTGCGGTAATGTCCCAGGTGGATATAAGTAAAGTCCTTGCCGTCTCGACCACAGCGACTCCCCCCTCATTGTCTGTGTCTCACTGGTCCTTAACCAGGACCTTTATATCCTATTCCGATACAAATCTCTCTGTTTGAGAACAGTTCCAAGACCTTAGACCACAATCTTGGTAAGTGCACTGAGAACTCCGTGATTCCCCACAAATAAACATTATTACCCAGATATGAGCCACCATCTCGAGGGGCACGGCGAAGTCTTCAGGCCGTTAACTCACGATCCAGCGAACAAGCGAGACCAAGTCACTGAAGGTCAAGACTATCCAGACAATATGCGACTACCGAAGGCTCCGCAAACCCCCAAAGAGTCGATCCTCGCATTGGAGCAAGATGTCAACTCCATGAGGCGAGTACATATTGTGGCACATACACAAGTGTGATTAACATCTTTGCGGCTCACCTCGGTGTAATCTACAGTGCGGATATGGTATGTGCAATACCCAGCATGGTTGCTTGTTTCTGAGCCTCATACCGTCCCTTGAAACAGCTGTTTGACATCAACGACAATATTTGCAACGTGCTAGGCTCTATCCAACGGCGGCCTGAGATTCAGAATGAGGTGGCGCCCGCGCCTGTCATCCATCGTCTGCCACCCGAAGTTCTCTTCATAATCTTCGACACGGTTCGTGCTCCTCACAACCATCCTCCCCATGGGTCTTCCTCCCTCCCTACACTGGATAATGGGTCGCCGTTATCATTGCCCGACTACCACTCCCTTGTCACGGTGACTCACGTTTGCAGACAGTGGCGGGAAGTCGCTCTGGAGTTCTCATCCCTCTGGACAGATATCGTGACCGGTTCATCATCGGCACTCACTTTTTCTCGGCGCGCGAATGGTTTACCACTCACGGTGCACACCGAGATCGTCGGCTCACGACTGTCCCCGGTACAAAACAAGGCGCTGTGGCGCTCGAAACCACGCATTCGAAGGCTTATCCTGCGACTACAGTCTCGATTCGAGGTCAAGATCTTCCGCAGCATCTTGGCCGCGCTGGCTGGGACACTGGAGTCTTTGGTGGTTATGATAGGGAAGTCTCGTGCCTACCGGAACCGGGATCGGGACTTCGACCCCCTCTTCCAAGGGTGGACCTTGTTCGATGGAGTCATCCCGACTGCGCTGAAGTCGCTCCTGATTGTGTCCGATCAGGCGATTATCCCTGCGGACAGTTGTCCCAACCTCCAGACGTTCACGCTCAAGACATCATGCTGGAGAGCACACTCATCAACGCCAACTCTTCTAATTCACTTTTTGTCCCATGCACCCCTACTCGAAAATCTTCGGTTGGACATAGGTTGTTGGTTTGCCCAAGGACGGGACATTGACCCACTTCCACTTCCGCCTCCTGCGCCCCTCTACCGGCTACGTAACCTTTCATTCCGAATGAGCTTTCCAGGTGTTGTCTGGTCCGACCTTGTATCACCTGCGCCCCTCAGCTCTCCGCCGCTTACGCCTATAACGAGCAAGCTGACGGATGCGGTTGTCGACACCGTCCACCTGGGTGGCCTCAGCATGCTCGTGAGTGGCATGTCCCGTGCAGCTCCCCACTTGCATGTCAGCTTGGTTGGTTTCCCTGGACTCGGTGGCATGCCCGGAAGCGGGGTCCTAGGATTCGGACTGTTGCCTCAGTGGCTGACGGAGAGCACGAAGACCCTCCGTATCACCTTATCCCAGAGCGGGCCTAACCTCCGTGGCACGCGGTCCTTCCTGTGCATCCACGCATTCCGTCTGCTGGACACGCTCATCGTCCGGCTCGCGGTCGGGGGCTACTACCTCGGCCAGCTGGGCTTCTGGATCGCATGTACAAATCCCTCCATATGTCCGAGTCCGTTCTTGCGCGTCCTCGTCCTGTCTATCCTCAACCCGGGATGCACGCTAGACGCCCTCCACCCTCTCTACAAGGCAACAACGCGCAGGGCTGAATTCGGACACCCGCTCAAGAGGCTCTTCGTCTGCAGCCCCGCACACACGGGCCCAGATTACTCCATACGCGACTTCCACGGCGTCGAGTGGGTGTCCTTTTCCAGCACCGATGTGGGCGCTCCCTGCCGCGATCATGTCCTGCGCCCCACGAAAACCGAGGAGGGTAGAACAGAAGACTTGGCCGGTCAGTTGCACGCTGAGCTACCATCGTCCTCTCCGGCGTACGACACCGCCTGGGAGGCGTGTGCTACGGAAGGCCTGGTCGAAACGCACGCACGCATGCGCAGTTGGTACAAGGGTTCGCCTCTATGGTGAGCTTAACTTCCGGCGCACATAATGGCCAAACTGTATGTCTGATGGCCACACCCAACTTGTCCACAGGAATACGTATACGTAGTTGGCTATGGAGTTTGATGATGCCCAGGCCCCCGGTGCTCCCACATGTTGGTGTCGAACTGCTTTCTAGAGGCTTAGCCGTAGCGGTAGTATTAGGGACGGAAGCATTCACGAAGTCACCTTTCCTGTATGATATTCTATGACCGGAAGCATGATATGCACATGTACTATAGTTTCATCGATATCTACCTCCCTGTACTTTCTATTCTCGTGATATAAATGGTCGCCTCCCCACTGATCGCCCAGCGCATCGTCAGAGACCCTGATAAATTATGACCACGGTCATGCCGCAACGGAGCCTGAGGCCTGAGGCCTGAAGGCCTGAGGCATGCTTTCGGAACGGGCGGGTATGTACTTACTGCTATGCTTCGTGTGGGCGAGTAGAATCACGGAGGTACAGCTGCCAGGCGGCCCCCCGCCGACGCGAACCTTTGCTGGTGATAGTAGGTGCTATGATCACACGATATAACGTCGCAAGCAACACACACGCAGTAGTACATTTCAATGATATTATCATTGCAGAATAATCGCACTGGTACAGTATCAACGACTCTATGGTACGTCTACCACCCTCCATCTACTCGAAGAGCCGGAGATAGAGGACAAGTCAGTGGGAGCTGAGTATGTACAGTACGATGGTAGGCGAAGGTAAGAAATACAGAGCGACCTGATACGGGACACTTGTAAGCTTGATGTTGAAAACGAATAAGAAAGGAATGGAGCGTACCAAATGCTCAGGATCTCATGCGGGTGGTCGGAGCCAGTCCGAGGGTGACGGTAGTTGAGTCGAGTTGAGCTGAGTCGAGCAGAGCACGAGAGCAGAAGCGGCGACCGACGAGAGAGGAAGTAGCGAAGCACGTAAGCGTCGAAGAGCAGATGCAGGAGCGAAGAGCAGATGCAGCAGCAAAGAGCAGAACAAAGCAGCGAAGAGCACAGTCACGGCACGACAGCAGGAGCATGAATGAGTGTTGCTGTCGAAGGCCATCAGTAGTAGGGCGTAGGCTGTAGTAGGGCGCAGGCTGCTGTAGGCTGTAGGTGCCAGAGGTTGACCGGCGCGAGAGGATCCGCGTTGGTAGTTGGCGGTGGTGCGAAGTCCTGCAGATCGGCAGGGCACGCGGGCAAGCGCATCGTCTGTGTATTGAAGACGATGCACCGGTGCGTCGAGCCACCCTGAGAATTCCACGCTTGCAATCGTGAAGTTTCCAGAGGGGATCTAAGAGGAGAACTGTGAGCGCGAGCTTCGCAAATGCAGCAATAAAGGCGCACTCACCAGACGTCGGGATGAACAGGATGGTGCTGGTCCGAGCGATCCTGAACGCCGAGAAGGACTGCAGGGGCGTACCAGGTCTCCCAGGAGGTCACAGGCATTCACCGTGTAACTCCAAGCAGACGACTGTAGAAGCGACTCACGATGGTCAGCACTACGAACCAAGATACCGGACAAGTTGTACTCACCTGACACCACTGAACACGAACGAAACGATGGCTGATGAACAAATATCGAGCCGCCGCGACGAATGGTCGAAGGGGGCGACCGATGGCCCTCGCAAGAACGGGAGGGCCGAGGTGGGTGAGAGTATCCTCGCGATATTGGCGACGCGAGAAGTCTTCGTAAATGGGTGAGGCGCCGACATGACCGGATGTTGTCTGGCGGAAGGCTTCACCTCGGATGGCAACGCGTCGGGAAGCGTCGGGAGTGAACAGCTGGGACGAGCGCGTGGCGGTCGTCTCGATATAATGGAATGGTGAAGCAGATCGACTTCACCCGGGCGGTCACGAATGCCGCCGGTGCTCTTAAATATGAGAAAGCCGAGAGTCGTCGGTCGTGAACGCTGTGTATAGCCGCGAAGACGGTCGGATGATCGGGTTGGGTCGGTGGTGCTGCGCATGGAGGCGGGTGCCCTGGAGATGCTGGGCCCAGCGTTGCAGGCGGCGTCGTATGGCGAGCATGCTTGAGATGATGTGTCGACTGAGAACGGGATCATTGCGGCTGAGTTGTCGCGGTCGTGAGCGGGGGCCAGGACAGCGGCGAGCCGTGATCGGTGGTGCGCGTCAGACCTTGCGGGTCGTGTGGAACGCGGGCGGGGCTAAGGCGATTTGGTTAGAACACGAGTAACACTGTGGGAAGGTAAGAGGCTTACCATGCTGGCTAGGATGTGCTACTACTGTCTAGGATGTTGTGCAGGGTATTTGAAGTGTTGTGGTATATATGAATAGATGTTGTGGTACAGTAGGTCTGGTAGTCGTGTTGTGGTCTTTGCAATCGCGTTGCGGATGTTGTGGTCGTGTTGTAGATGTCGTAGTCGCAGATGTCGTAGATGTCGTGAGACGCTGCGATTGATGCTAAGGTCGCTATGTGAGGAGATCGTCCAGAGCCTCCTAGTTCTCCCGCCATACACCGGGAAAAACAGGAGCCGGGGCGGGGCTGGGCACCCGAGAAGTGGCGAAGTCCATGCGATCCACGGAGGGCGCGTCTTCGAGCATCGCCAGCCCGGAGTTACCGCCAGAGAGTCGGGTTGCGCAGATAGGTTGTTGAGCGGACGTAGTGTCGGCAGTGTCATAGTCAAGACCGGAGGCGAGGGCGTTGTGAGAAGCAGAAGTGGTGTCGAGATCCATGGAAGAGTTCGGGTAGGGGACATTGCCAAGTATAACGGAGTCGGCGGCGGCGCACGGAGAGGTCGGTACGAAGAAAGACAAAGTCCAGGGAGATTCGACGGGCGAGCCGGGTGGAGTCTTGATGCCGTAGTTAGAGATTGCTGTGGGTGGGTGGCTTGGAAACGCGTAGTCGATGTCGGCCATGGGGCCGGACGCAGGAAGGGCAGGTGACGGAGGCGCAGAGTAGTATGTGTGATGGGCGATGCCGTCCATAAAGTCGGTGTAGGAGGCGTCGTAAGTCATTTGAGCGTCGCCAAAAGAAGCGGAAGGTGAGACCGAGTCGTCCATAACATCGGGCCCGGAGGACACGAGGACGTCCGCATGAGAGGTCGTCGGAAGAACGCAGGGGCTGTCTTCACAAGACCACTTGTCGAGGTGGGCGAAGAGGGATCCTAAGCAAGGATCGGCGACTACTTGGATGTCCTTCGTCTCGGCCGTCTCCTCGACTGGTATTACTACTGCTACTTCCTCCTCCAGGTCCGGAGGGACGGGTGCGTCTCGGAGCAACCAGGCGGCGGGATCTGCTACTGCGTTGTACGACACGGACTCGACACCGTAGCACTCATCGATCTCGGAAGCGTATGCCGACGAGTCCTCGCTGTCCGCATGGTATAGGGACGGCGGCGAGTTGGGTGCTTGGGCGATGTCGGCGGTGAGAAGAAGGCTGGCAATACACGTGTCGTCATCGCAGTTGTGGGATACCGAAGTCGCCGAGAGGAGCTGCGGCGATGTTAACACTGGCGATGGCGGGAGGCTCGTGCGTGCGGTCTAGTCGACTGATCAGAATCTGAGTGTTGGGAGTGGGGGAGGACAGTTACTGACCTCGTGATCCAATTTTTCGAATGCGTCGCAAAGTACATCAATTTGCTGGGTCTCACTTGTGCCCTTGGTATCGGCCAGAAGCTCTTCCAAGTCTTTCTCGTTGACAGGAGCAGGAGATCCCTCCAGGAACTCCAAGGCGATGTCATGAACGGCGTCCTCCACGATGACTGGGGAGGTGGTGGCAGCCAGGTGATGGAGTAGGTTATCCTGCGCATTCCGGGACCTGCTGGAGTGCGTGGTGGTCGTCAAGGTTTGGCGCCTCCCTGTCCTAGCGTACGGGGTTGCAGCCGCATGGATCTTGCGGGACGAGGTCTTCCCAACGCCGCGGATGGCACCCTTGGGCTGGGTCGTCTTGAACTTGGTCGCCTGGCGAGGAACCGCCGCCGCCGTAGCGGCAGCGCGAGCAAGGAAGCGTGAGATGAAGTTCTGGACGTTGGGGACTGTGACCTGAAAAGTGTCGGCCATGACCTGGTCTTCATCTCCGGATGAACCTGCTACAGCGTCGAGAGCGAGGGCGTGCTCTGACACGATCTCCATCTCCGTGTAGAGGTTGGAGATTGAGGGCGATAGTTCAGTCGAGCCCACAGCCTGTGGACCGTCGATTGACATCGGGACAGGCCGGTGCTGCAGGGAGACGGCGGGGGTCTGGCTGACGAGGTCGATGTCCATGGCTGGTAGGGACACTTCGATGTCCTCCATGGCGTCGAGGCAGGGCGCGAAGGACGTTAGGACGAAGGTGAATGCGTATTGAGCACCTCCGATGTTGTCGGGCTGGGCTGGGATGTTGCGCAGAGACTTGATGTAACGCTTCCGCCGCTGCGAGGAATTGAGCGGGATGAACATGAAGATACCGATAGCAACACACCTCGACAGCCTTTCCTTTGTCGCGAACACGCTTCTTGCCCGTACGAGTCAGAGATATCTTGGAGAGATGCTGGTTGATCTGAAAACTAGTGAGCAAGATCCCGAGTTGTCGCAACGATGCACTCGCCTGCTCGGGACCGTGAGACTGCTTGAACCTCTTGGCGGGGTGGATGGATTCGTCTTCGACGTCGTCGAGTTCGGAAGCCTTACGGCGACGAGGGATGACCGGGACCGTACGCGGGCGAACAGAGATGCTGGGGCACAGCCCCGAGGAGGTGCTCCTGGCGAAGGTTGACATGGTTGAGGGTTGACGCTGGCGGACAAATAGGATGGCTTGATGGTTGAGCGGAGGACGTGGTGTGAAGGAAGGTGTGTAGATGGCGGAACACTGTCGAGCTTGTGGTTCATATACCAGGGGCAGGGGGGAGCCGACTTGGGACCCGAAAGGGCCGGTCACTAAGTTGAACCAGTGGTGGTTGAACAGTCAAGTCCTTCACGTCGATCGTATAGTCCCCTCCCTTGAATCACATAGCCGGCCATCCCCACTCCACCGCCAGAAACCTATAAGTACCCGGCCTAGACAAGGGCTTCCGGTCTCTAAAGGACAGGTCCTTCATGGGGTGCAAATGCACAATGCCCTATACATGCATCTATTAGCATCGTTCCCAGATGCCAAGGGCCGTAAACGTTTCACTGACCTGAATAACAATTCCGGGACCGAGAAGCATTATAAGCTTTCCTGGCACTGTTCAAATCAGAGCCACCTGCAGATATTTTTCTCGAACTACTGAACGTAGCTGACCGGGGATAGCTGGCGCGCAACCCTGGGTCCAGTATCGCCACTGTTTCCATCAAAGCCTGTGTGTTTCCAAGAGCACCGGTGAGTGAAATTGTTGCAGACGGGACGTTCCCGAAGTAGCAAGCATGGCAACTTAGAGGTGAAGTTAGCATATGGACTCACGTTGCCTACGGCCTTTTCGACATTGAATGCCTACAATACGTGGTCCTCGCCATCGAGCACTGAACAGGCTGGGTTGAACGTAAGAATGAGCAGAGCACTCGTGATGGATGCACAGTGGGTGGCTTACATGCGTTGAAGACGGCAACAGACTCGACTGACCGCGACAGGCAGATTGGATGGGCAACAAACATCTACAGGAGTTTTCCTAATCATCTACTTCCAAGGGAGCGTTCAAGTAAATGCGAGGGTTTCTGTCAAACCTAGCGTGAATTCACGTCGGGATTCAGAGGCATACCGTCTTCTCGACGGACGCGCTGGGGAGAGTACCGTGACGGGGAAAGTGAGAGAGAGATGTCGTGACCAGATGTGACCAACGCGTGCGTAACGCGTACGCATCACGCACGAGTGCAGGTGATCGACGCGGGCCACAGCGTTCAGCCACTTCCCTCCTCTCCTCTTCCTTTCCCCTTCGCTCCCAGACCTCGTACCTTGCAGCCGACGGGAAATCGCAGGAACCTGCCTGGGAACCCTGTATACCCCAATCTCGCTGGCAGTGTCCACACACGCCGTCCTGGAGCTCGTAGCTACAGCTGCTCGCCCAACATGTATATCAAGACGCTCACTATTCAGGGATTCAAGTCCTGCAAGTCTCGTGTTTTTATGACTCTACACTTCGGGCTCATTCTGTATGTTTGCAGACCGAGACCAGACGCAGATTGAACCCTTCTCACCAAGACACAATGTCGTAGTAGGGCGTAATGGGTCGGGGAAGAGTAATTTCTTCGCAGGTGCGTCCCATCCGCCGTCAGTCAGTCTTGCATGCCCAATAACGCGATGTTGCCCCAAGCCATCCGTTTCGTACTTTCCGACGCATACACCTCCATGACTCGCGAAGAGCGGCAGTCCCTTCTCCACGAAGGTGTCTCTACCGCCCAAACACTCTCCGCGTTCGGTGCGTTCACACCCTATTCTACGGCAAATACCCAAGCTAACTGCAGCTCTCTTTCACGCCCCAGTCGAGATTGTCTTCGACAACTCCGACAACCGTTTCCCAACCGGCAGGGAGGAAGTCATCCTCCGACGGACCATCGGTCTCAAGAAGGATGAATACAGCTTGGACAAGAAGAGCGCGAGCAAGGCCGACGTCATGAACCTGCTCGAGAGTGCCGGCTTCAGCAAGAGCAATCCGTACTACATTGTACCGCAGGGGCGAATCACGGCTCTCACGAACGCGAAGGACCACGAGCGCCTTGCGCTCCTCAAGGAAGTGGCGGGTACGAAGGTATACGAGCAGCGGCGGTCCGAATCTCTGCGCATCATGGCGGAGACCGATTCGAAGCGGTCAAAGATCGCAGAGTTGCTCGAGTACATCGACACGCGTCTTACCGAGCTAGAAGAGGAGAAGGAGGAACTGAAGGAGTTCCAGGAGAAGGACAAGGAGCGGCGCTGTCTAGAGTACGCCCTCTACCAGCGCGAGCTCGAGGAAGTCGGTGCAGCCCTGGAGGAGATTGAAGAGGAGCGCCGGGGAGAGGTCCACAGCGCGAATATCCGACGTGAGCAGTTCACAGACAGGGAGAAGCAAGTCCAGGTATGTAATGGACACCCTTCTAAGGGAGAATATAGGCTGACCGGAACCGTAGAACCTCGAGCGCTCCCTCGCTCAGATCAGGACAAACCTGACCACGCTCGCGCTTACGCGTCAAGGAGCCCAGTCTGAACTGACAGACCTCGTGCGCTCCCGTACCGAACTAGAGTGCACGGTTGCCGACCTCCGGCTTGCTGTGCAACGCGCAGGCGGCCAAAGGGAGGCGTTGGAAGAGGAGCTCGCGACCGTCGAGGACCAAGTGACGCAGAAGGAGGACGCAATCGCAGAGCTCACCCCCGAGTGGGATCGCGTGCGAGGCCTTGAGAGCGAGGAGAAGCGGCGCCTGGACGAAGCCCGGGCAAGGCTCGATGCCCTGTACGCGAAGCGCGGACGGCTGGACAAGTTCCGCACGAAAGCGCAGCGCGACCAGTTTCTCCGAGCCGAGATCGCAAGCATGGAGGCGTTTCGTGGGACACAGGACCGCGCGCTGGCGGGGCTCCAGGAGGAGCTGGCGCGCGCGAAGGAGTCGCTCAAGGAGGTTAACGAGAACATCGCCGCTACGCAACAGAAGGCTGGGGACGGGCGCGACCGAGTGCGCCAGTTGGGCGAGACTATCGCGGAGCTCAAGGATAAGCAAGCCGAAGATACGGAGCGACGTAAGGAGCTGTGGCGCGAAGACACGAAACTCGAGTCGATGGTCACGCATGCAGCCGACGAACTACGTGGCGCTGAGAGGACGCTGGCGAGCATGATGGACAAGGTTAGTTAGTTGCAGTTTATGCTTTGCGAATGTACGCTAACGCTATCGGTTTAGGACACCGGTACGGGCCTGCGCACCATCGACCGGATAGTAGCAGAGCGCCCTAATTTCGACGGGGTGTACGGACCTCTGTACCGCCTGTTCGAAATCACCGACGACAAGTTCAACATCGCTGTCGAGCTAACCGCTGGAAACAGGTACGTGCGACCCAGACCCAATCATCGTCTAGTACTGAGCGCGCTGCAGCTTGTTCCACGTCGTGGTTGACACAGACGAGACCGCCTCCCGCGTACTCGACATCATGATGCGCGAGAAGAATGGCCGAGTGACCTTCATGCCGCTCAACCGCCTCAAACCCAAAGTCCCCCCGGCGCCCAATGCGCAAGACGCGATCCCCTTACTTGACAAGCTGCGCTACGACCAGAAGCACGCCAAGGCGTTCGAGCAGGTCTTCGGCAAGACGTGCGTCTGCCGCGACCTTACAATCGCCGCCGCGTACGTGAAGAGCCACGGGATCAACACGATTACGCTCGACGGTGACAAGGTCGACCGCAAGGGTGCGTTGACGGGCGGATACCACGACGTGCGGCGCTCGCGCATTGAGGCAATCCGGAACGTCACCACTTGGCGCGCGAAGTACGACGAGGGCCGCGCACGCCTGCAGGAGGTCAAGACGACGATCGCCACGCTCGAGCAGACGATCACACGCACGGCGGGCCAGATCCAAGTACAGACCGCCCAGCAGGCGCAGGCGCGCGCGTCAAGGGAGGGCATCGCGGAGGAGATGGCGGTCCTGTTCCGTGAACGCGAGCGGCAGACGGCGCGCATTGCGCGCTTGGAGACCGAGATTGACGAGCTCAACTCGGAGTTGAGCGGCCTTCGGGCGCGGATCGATGGGTTCCGGGCGGAGCATGCGAGCCCGATGGCGCAGAACCTGACGAGCGCGGAGGAGGACCTGATTGAGCAGCTCGGACGTGACATCGAGCAGCGTCAGAAAGCCCTGGTCGAGCTGGGAAAACAGAAGAACGAAGTGGGTACTCGTTTGGGTCCCGAGTTTATGTCTTCTAACATGGGGTGTGGTAGCTTGGAGGCCGCAAGAACATCCTCGAGATCGAGCTCAACGAGGGTCTTGTAAGACGACGCGAAGAGCTTCGCCTCAAGATCGAGACCCTTGGCGCCTCAGAAGCAGGCGACAGCGGCTCAGAGGAGGCATTGGACGCGAAAGCCCGCGAGCTGAAGGCTCTCAACAACACCATCGACTCCCTCACCAAGAAGATCCAAGGTATGTCGTATTTATGCCCTGCAATCACTTTCGCTGACGCCCGCTAGACACTGAAAAGGAGGTCGAGAGGGCCAACCAGCAGCTGCAGGAGCAACGATCTGAGCTGGAGAAGATCCAGAACCAGCAGTCGGAGGACGTCCGCGGTATCTCGAAGCAGCAGAAGAGCACAGAGCGGTATCTAGCGAAGCGCCAGATGCTGCTCAACCGCAAGGACGAATGCAACAGGAATATCCGTGACCTCGGCGTCCTCCCAGAAGAGGCTTTCGAGAAGTACACCAAAGACAAGCTCGATCGCGTAAGTTTCAGTTGTCTCCACTTGATTAGATTCTCGCGGCTGAACGCGAACGCGGCTCCCATGTAGTTGGTTAAGAAGCTGCACACCGTGAACGAGGGCCTGAAGAAGTTCGCCCACGTCAACAAGAAGGCGTTCGAGCAGTACAACAACTTCACGAAGCAGCGCGACCAGCTCATCCAGCGCCGCGAAGATCTTGACAAGTCCGCGCAGTCGATCGAAGAGCTCGTCGAGGTCCTCGATCAGCGTAAGGACGAGGCTATCGAGCGCACGTTCAAGCAGGTCGCGAAGAACTTTGAAGAGGTGTTCGAGAAGCTTGTGCCCGCCGGGAGAGGTCGGCTGGTTATCCAGAGACGCATCGACCAGGTA
This sequence comes from Trametes versicolor FP-101664 SS1, assembly GCF_000271585.1. Lineage (NCBI taxonomy): Eukaryota > Fungi > Basidiomycota > Agaricomycetes > Polyporales > Polyporaceae > Trametes > Trametes versicolor. The sequence continues at coordinate 2,223,828 of NW_007360322.1, read as the reverse complement.
AGTTTTGATGCGGCGGTTTCCCGTTATGGCTGTTGAAGAAATGTCTCTCAGGACGAGGAAGACGCAGAAGAGGCTGATGAGACTCAGCAAAGCTCCATCGAGAACTATACCGGCGTCTCTATCCGGGTAGGTTGCGTATGCGCTCTGCTCGTGATACAATATCTGACGGACGTCGGTACTAGGTGTCTTTCAACTCCAAGGTCGATGAGGGTCTCAGGATTCAGCAGCTATCTGGTGGTCAGAAGTCTCTAGTTGCGCTTGCCACTGGTACGCGACGCGCTTCTACATAATTGTGAAAGCGCTGACTTTCCCACAGTGTTTGCGATCCAGAAGTGCGACCCTGCACCATTCTACCTCTTCGATGAGGTATGTCATCATTTGTGCACCGTATGCGTTGTATCGCTCACGGGCCTCTAGATCGATGCCAATCTCGACGCTCAATACCGAACAGCCGTAGCTGGTAAGGCCCATCGTCTGCTTGCTCCGACACGAAACTAACCGAGAGTCAGGCATGATTCACGAACTCTCGAGCACCGCTCAATTCATTACGACCACCTTCCGACCGGAGATGTTGGCGACCGCGGACAAGTTCTACGGCGTGCTGTTCAACAACCAGAAAGTCAGCACCATCCGCGCCATCAACCGGGACGAGGCCATGCAGTTCGTTGAGCAAGTGAGTAGTTTAACACTCTGACTGACTGGAGGGACACTAAACGGTGCATGTTCCTTCTGCAGGAAGCTCAAGCTCAATGATGTGTTAGCTTTACCTTTATTTCTTGCACCCCTTCTCTTGCTGTTGTCATGCTATCGTCATGTATCCTGTACCAAGAGTATTTGTACCAATAGTGTCTCCCCCAAGTTGACTGAATGTCGTTGACCTAGGTCAACGAACTTGACGTTAATGGCCCAGCCAAATGTCACGGCCTTTCGATGCCAGTGGGGTGGGTGCCGGTCCGGCTGTCCGGTCTTCCCCGCGTGCGAGATAAGATTAGATGGAAACGTTCCGCGCCGCCGCGTCGCGCTCACCAGTGTCAGTGGTGCCGCAGACAGCGTTCCTCCTCTCTCTCTCTCTCCTGAATTGCTGCGTGGTTGCCTCCATTCTCTGGATATAATCGAGGACGTGGTTCTTGGAAAGGAGCGAGAGAGAATCAGTGACCCCTTGTGTGTCTATCAACCTCAGGTGGGTAGCCTCGTCGCGTAGCATATGCAGACGAGCTAACTGCCCATGCGCAGTGGCACGCCTCTACCACGAGCATTGCCAGCTTCGTCGGACGGCACACAAGATCACCCTTCACTATGCCACAGGTATCGCGCTCTCCTAAGAGGAAACGTGTGAGACGGTACTTTTCCGCTTCTGCCGCAACCGGCGCACGATGGAACCCCAAGCCAGCGTCCGCTTCGAGGACCCGGAGCCATCGACGAAGCTCTGCAGCGTCCAGCGACGACGAAGCGTACGACCTCTCCCCGACACATACACATCATGAACTTCACTCCGATGACGAGAATACATTTCGGTTCTCAGAGATTGCCAATGCCTTCCCACCCTCCGAACAGCATGCGCAGACTGCTCATGCTCCCCGTCAACCGCTGGCATATGCCTCCCTACCGCCCACACCTCTGTCACCATCACCGCCGCTTCCTCCAACGCCTTCTCTATCGGCACCGCTGCCCTCCTTCCCCAGTCTGGATAGCTTCTATGAGCCGCCGTTCTCAATATGGGACTACCTCCGCGAAGAGCTGCTCGCCACAGACTTCGACTCCCATCAAGAGCTGAAATGGGAAAGGGTCAGTAACTTCCTCAGTATGCCTATAGCGATGGAGAAGGTGCGTTTGAGACACTGCTATATGTGATGCTCTCTGACTGACCTAACGCTACATAGATATTCTTCTTCGGGTTCATCGTCTGCCTAGATTCCTTCATGTATACCTTTACCATCTTGCCCATACGATTCTTGCTCGCATTCTGGAGACTCATCATCAACACCTTCTCCACCACCCCCCTACCGCTCCCTCCGTCTCAGAAAGCCGACATTCTGCGAGCGATGCTCCTCGTGGTGTCGGTTGTGATACTGGCGCCGATGACTGACGCCAGTAAGATATACCACTTTATTCGAGGGCAGGATACCATCAAACTGTATGTGATCTTCAACGCACTAGAAGTATGCTCAACACACTCCCGCACTCGATATCCAAGAGCTGCATGCTGACTCACTCTCCATAGATTGCAGACCGTCTTTGCGCCTCCATAGGCCAGGACATCATCGATTGCCTGTTCTCTCGGTCTACCCTGGAAGTAATATCACATAGGAAGCGACCAACATCGCATTCACTACGACCATTCTTCTACTTCCTCCTGGCAGTGTCGTATACTGGTGAGCTCCTTGCTTGTGGAAGATGTCAATCCCCTGACATTTGCAAAACAGTCGCACATGCGCTTGTCATGATATACCAGATGATATGCCTGAATGTGGCTGTCAACTCGTACGACAACGCCCTCCTGACGCTGCTCGTCTCGAACCAGTTTGTCGAGATCAAGGGGAGCGTCTTCAAGAAGTTTGAGAAGGACAACCTTTTCCAGATCACCTGTGCAGACATCGTGGAACGATTCACGCTTGTCCTGATGCTCATCGTGGTGGCCTTCCGGAACCTGATCGAGCTGTCTGGCTCGACCTTCGACTTCAGCGAGGGCTTCACGCTCCCGAAAAGCTTTGGGTGGTTCCGCGGGAACAACGTCCTCTGGACGATCTCCTACGTGGGTTTACTTCGTTCTTAGGCCAGTGCACAGGCTTGCTCACTTCTCGCACAGCCTGTTCTCACTGTTCTAGCGTCAGAGACCCTCGTCGACTGGCTCAAGCACGCATTCATCACCAAGTTCAACCACATCCGCCCCTCCGTATACGAGCGATACACCGACGTGCTCTGCCGCGACCTCTCCAGCGGCAGCGCAGTCAGCCGACGTGGCGCTCAGAAGGTAATCCACCCAACCTGTCCCACCGAAACACGTCTCACCTTCCCTCCCACAGCACACATACGTGGACCAATCGCCCCTCGTCGCCCGGCGCCTCGGCTTCGCCTCCCAGCCGCTCGCGGTCCTCGCCGTGCTCATCGGCACGCAGTCCATCGTGCTCTTCATCTCGATGCACGCGGACGAGTCCTCGCCGTGGCTCCGCCCGTGGGAGGCGTACACGCCCGACGACTGGATCAACGTCGCGAAGTGGGGCGCGCTCGCGGTGCTCTTCTGGGCATGCTTCCTGGTGGTCAAGATCATCCTGGGCGTGCAGCTGCTCACGTACGCGACGCGGCGGCGCGCGGGGATGGAGGCGCGCGAGGAGGCGGACAAGATTAACGATTTTGGGCGGAATCCCATTGGGGAAGGTCAGGAGGAGCAGGTACGGCTATCCTTGCCTTGTATGCGCGTGCTGCAACTAATGGTGTTGTGCAGGCATACAACAAGGAGCTCAAGACTCTACTGGACAGCAGGCATGACGACGCGGTGCCGGTCGCGGAGATCGGCGAGCGCAAGCCCGGGCGGGACGGGGACAAGGACGGAGGCAAGCGGAAGAGGTTGCCTCTGGAGGAGATTACGAGATTCACGATGGTGAAACGTATATGGTGATCGCGTTGTGGATCGCTATCGTCTCATTGAATTACATCGTGCACGAGTTGAACGCTTCGCTTTTCAGCAGCTACCTGAAATGACATCATATTGTGAAACACTGAGGTAGGTACAGGGCCACAAACACTGGCCGAGTACTGTCTAAGGATGTGAGGGTAACAAATACACTATACGGATACAAGACGGGCAGTATGTGGACAAGGAGAGTGTGCTGCGTAGGGCAGGAGGAGGGTCTACGAAGGTCTAGGGATACAACGGTGGGGACGTCGACGTAGGGCGTGTACAAAACACAATATAACCGCCGGTCGAGGGGATAATGTATGGGATGGATACATCAGGGACACGAAGTGACAGATAATGAATGTGAGCGCATGCACATGCATCATAACCAGGGGAGAACGAAACAGCAAACAAGGACCAGCATAGCGTCAGGCTCGAGCACATACGAGAGAGCATAGCGCATGGTGCATGGACAACGACGAACAAGCACTCAAGTACTCACATCCTACATCGCGCCCGCCATCTGCCGGCTCTTCTTCGTCACCAGCGGGCGCACCGTGCCATACGCACCGCCCGACGGCACCGCCGGGCCCACGCGCCAGTCCGCCGGGAGCGCGTACGCGCGGTCAGGGTCCGCGAGCGCGACCGTGATCTCCTGCGAGAACGCGTCGGACATGCCGTAGTACTCGACCTCGATCGCGCGCGTGTGCGTCGGCCGCAGCATGCGCCTGCGTTCCTTGTCCTGCGCGCGGGCGAGGTGGCGCGCCTCGCGTTCACGCTCGCGCTCGGCCCTGCGCTCCCGTTCGCGCTCGCGCTCGGCGTCCCGCCCAGGCCGCACCATTTGTGCCGCCATGGGGCGCGCATGCTCCTGCGCGGCGTCCACGCGCACGGGCCGCGGTGCCGCGGTCTGCTGCACGCGCAGTCCCGCCTGGACCTGCGCTGCTACGCTCTGCTGATGGTGGGCTTCGTAGTGGGAACGCAGCTCCTCGCGCGAGCGGCGTGGGGTCGGGAGACGTTGTGGGTTGTACTCGGGCGAGACATCGCGCGGGACGTTGCGCGGGCGTGGTTTCTCCACGTGCACCAGTGCCCGCTGCGGGCTCACAGGGTACGGATATACCGGGGCTGGGGGCGGAGGTAGTGGGACGGGCTCGCGCTCGCGACCGCGGTTCTCCTGCAAGCGCAGGGGCGTGGACCGGCTCGGGCGCAGATCGGGGTGCCGCCGCTCACGCTCGCGGTCGCGGGGAGGCGCGTTCTCATCCCGGGGACGCGAGTGGTGCGGGGGCGGGTGGACGTCCCCAGTGGAGGAGATGCGGCGGACGCGGGTGTAAGGCTGAGGAGTGACGGGCTGCGCCACGGCGTACGGGTAGGGCCGCGGCAGAGCGGGATCGTACACCTCGCGAGCGACGGCGGGGGCGCGCGCCGTTGGGGCCTGCTTGCTCGCAGGGACCGACGCGGACGCGAAGAGGTTGAGGAACGTGTCTCGGGCTGGGGCTGGCCTGGGAGCGGGTGGCTGCTGTGCACGCCCGCCTGCCCGCGCCTCCCTTGGGGGCTCCGGGAGGGGCTTCTCGCGCTGCATCCTGCCTACCTCCCCCGCGCGTTCCCGTTCTCGCGCGCCGCTCCCCGGGTGCGGGAACGGCACGCTGCTCCGCGCCTCCTCTGCGTGAGCGCGCGTCTTGTGCGGACGCCGCGCCCCCACAGCCGGAGCTGGGGCGACGTAGGGCGGCGCGAGAGCCTTAGGGATGCTCCCTGGGGCGCCATACGGCAGGTCCTCCTCGCGAGGGCGTTCGGGGCGCTTTGATCTGGCGCGCGCGCTGAGGGCATCGGCGCTGCGCTGGCGGTCGAGTTGCAGCTGCTCGAGCGAGGGCTCGAGGAGCGGGTACCGGATGTCCTCCTTCGAGACGTGCTGGCCGTTGCGGAACGAGGGGCGGCGGTGGATGGGGGCGTGGGCGCGGGCGGACCCGGAGGAGAAGGAGGCGGTCCAGCCCTTCTTGTCCTGGTCATAGTTGAGGAAGGAGTCTTGTCCTGCGGACTTTCTGGAGGGGTTGGGAACGATGGCGGAGCTGGAGCATGCACGACGCGTTGGTTATCTCAGGATGCATGGGGTTCGCACAGAGAGGGATACTCACACGAGCGAGTCCGAGAGCTTGCGAAGGCGTTGGAAAGTTTGTGAGGTACGGCGTTGAACTTGCATGGCTGACACGTAGAAAACTGGTGAAGGGGAAAGAAAAGAGCAGAGAGCGAGAAGAACGAAGGACGGCGGCGGGGAGGCGCCTCGGCGCGCGGGGGTGCCTCTGCGGCGAGCAGGTTGTGCAGCGTCAGTATTGCGAGCGGTCTCCGTTCGCGCGAGCGAAGAGGGCTGGGTTACTTGTACTCCCCCTCTCTATTGCCGAGTCAAAGCAGGGAGCCACTGTCGTGCAAAGCCAGGAATGAATGGACGCCACAGCAAGACCCTATTCGGCCAAAGCCACTGCAGGCACTGCGCTAGGATGGCGAGAAGAATGCCCGATGCCGTGGGTTGTGGGTCCAGGGGGAGGAGCGCAAAGAACGATGGTGGGAGCGATGCATTGTATGGAGGGCGTACCGTGCCACGTACTATCATGCCCTTGGCCTGCGGGACGCCTGGCAGAGTAGAAGGTCCGACAGGCGATATGAGGGCCTTGAGGGCCACGGGCGTGCATGGCTGCCCGCTGGCTGTGCCAAAATACCCGCAAAGCCAGAGGTGTCCAGGACCAGCGGCAGCCTCTTCTCTGCCAAGGCTAGAGGTGTCAACATAGAAACATCTCTTGGTCCTTGGGGTGAAGACATTTCATAGACGGACGCCCATGAAGGCACAGTAGGTGATTTCCGAGCATAGGTCAAAGCGATGGCAAGGACATGTGCCACTCGACACCCAGGCGGGACAAACAGCAGTAGGGCGTGCTTGCGCGCATTGAGCCACTGGGAAGCTAGAAAACGCGATTATATGGCTGCACAACAGACGAGGGCGACGTGAACAAGCGAGGGACCCGAGGGGTAAGAGCACTACTGCAAGCGGTGGTCAGTTACACGAGCGCGAAGCAGGGGCACATGCGAGAAACATGCCGGTGGGTTCATGAGAAGACGAAGCAAAGATAGACCAGGACTCCAGCCAATTCTCCAAGATGTGCCATTCAGAGTGGTCTACGAGATGCGTCCTGAAGCAGTCCGGGCGAGTTTGAGATTTAAGGCCTCGTGCTTCCGCAAAGTCCTTTCTGGTCCGCTCAGTGCAATGTATGCGCCTGCCATTTCTCCATTTCGATGTTAGGCATTTGAGAGGATGGTCAGCGGTCCTGATAAGCACTGCCTGACGGAAAGCGCGTGTTGCCGCAGCAAGGCGAGGAGGTGCACGCGCAGTCGGCTCGTCTGGGCATTTGCGAAGTCGAATGTGCTCGAAGAGCCGACAAGCATGCGAATAGATGTCCTGAGCGAGGTCGGCATGCATTGCCTTGCGCATGCGCAGCACAAGAGGCGGTGGGACAAACGCCGGAGAGATGGCGGAAGAACGGTATGTGTTGCGCATTGGGACGCGGGACGCGGGTTTGCGCAGCGGATGAGTGCGGCGTCCTGTGCCGACATGTGCACTCGATGTCGTAGAGCGAAAGGCACCGGCCAGGCCACTCGAACGCAGTCCATGGTCGACGTTGGAGCTCGAATATTTTGCAGCCGCGACGGCGGGTCGGGTGACCATGGGCGGGAGCACTGGGGACAGCGAAGAAAGGTCGGTCGAGAACGTCGATGGAGCAAACCAAGGGCGAACAACCGGCACCGTGCGCACCGACCGCTGTGGCGTCCCGTTCCTGTGACCTCAGCCACTCGTTATGGGCGCCTAAGCGACCGATGACGCAAATGGAAAGCGGTGGCTGGCGGTGACGTCAGGCCGCCACTCCTCTTATATTCATCCTCGAATCTGTCCTTGGCCTCCCCACTCGTCGCCTCCCTGCCACGATCTCCCCTCCTCGTGAGTCCCCTCCGCGCAGCCTACACGCCGAGCACGTTGCTCACCGTTATCTCCCTCAGCTCAAGTCCTCAACCTCACGACCCTTCACGACTCATCCATAATTCACAATGGCCGCAGGAGCAGCAGTACCAGGACTCTTCTTCGCCTTCGCCGCGATGGTCCTTCTCATCTTCGTACGTCTTGCTCAAATTTCCCAGATTTTTTATCTGCTCACATATTATCGTCTTCAGGCCTCCATCTCATCACCAACATGGGAGCGCATCTCCTACCTTGATGTCCCTACAGGCGCTACCACAACACACTTCGGTGTCTTCGGCTACACGGGCACGAAAGCGCACGTCGGCTGGTTCTTCCCAGGCACCCTAGCGTACGCATTTGCTTCAGACTATGCGAGGGCATCGCTAACATTGTATCCTTCAGTGACAGCCGGTTGAACGGCCATCTCTTCCACAACCTCACCTCCGTCCTCATCCTCATCCCGATCGGTATGTCCCTATCATATCGCACCCATACATACACATGCTGACCATCCTGCTAGCCGCCGGCCTGTCTGGTCTTTCCGTGCTCTTCGGCCTCTGCGGCGCAGCCTACCACCGCGCGGGCACCGTCTTCATGACCCTCCTCAGCGCCCTCGCCTTCCTCGTCACCCTCGTCGCATGGGTCATCGAGATGGTCCTCTTCGGCGTCGCCCGTAACCACTTCCGCGACCGCGGCATCGACGCCAAGTGGGGCAACGCGAACTGGATCGTGCTCGGCGCGCTCGTCGCCCTCTTCCTCGCGTTCTTCGCCAGCCTCTGCGGCTCCTTCGGCCGCTACAGCTACGGCCGCAAGCGCGCCGTCGCGGCGTACTAGGCGGATCGGTCGCGTGTGGACTTTTTCTCCTGTCGGGCTCGCAAGTAAAACCACTATCGATACCTCCTCTTCGTTTTCCATACATTCACGAACCTTGCTTGTCCATGACTGCGATGCCTGTGACTTTACACTGCTCCCCTTGCTACGCTATTCTGTATCAATATTACTTGCGCCTTATATTCCGAGCCGAGACTATTCACGGCTTCGTATGCCATCTACGCTGTAACGATAGATTTGTTTAATGGATGACAGTTACATCCGCTATACACACCTTGTGCCTCGTATGGCGATCGACCGACAAGGAAAGTAAGATTCGCTGCGGCAATAATTGGATCGTTCTTCAGTATGTCGTCTACAATTTTTGACCTCGTCCATGTGCATTTGTCTGATCCATTGTCAGACTCCCGCAGGGGCTATAAGTTAGTATCTTCTTGTCGCGGCGACGAGAAGCAACGGATACATGAAGCTCATTGTCCAACAGTACATAATTCACAACAGCTGCGACGCGCATGCTGCACATATACATGTCCCGTCTGACAAGCAGTCGTACGCGTCAGGCCGCGTTCTCGACGCACTCGCGCATCTTGACCTGCATCAGTTCCCCGGTCAGCCACAGCGCGCGAGTGCGCAGCCTCGACGCACCTCTTCACCACTACCTAGTGTGCCGGTGGACGAGCGCAATACCAGCACGCGTGGTGCAGTCAGCCTCGACCTCTGCGCGTCTTCCCAGCCCTGCTCGGAATCCTACAGCCCTAGTGTCAGCCTCGCGCAACACTGACGCTATCGACGGAGGTCGCACCGAGATAGTGCCAGCCCCGTCCACCGTTGCGCTGTATTCGTTGTCCGCGTTAGGGAGCGTGTGTTGGCCGTCACGGAACTGGAGCGTCGTGACAATGGTGGGGGCGGCCGCCGTGGTGTCCGCAAACGCGGTGCGGTTCAGCGACGCGCGCACGTTCAAGCTGACGATGCGTGGGGGGAGGATGCCGGTCAGCCGCAGAAACAAACACATAGACGGGGCTGGAGGATGACAAGCGCGGCGTACCTCGCGAGCAGTGAGTTTACGTAGACTGGGCATGGGCCAGGTGGGAGCAGTGAGCGCTCGAGCCAACTTGATGGCGAGAGGGGGAAGAGGGGGAAGGGCGTACGTTTTCCGACCATCATCGAGAAGATTATGTAGACATATCCGCGCGGGATCGCAACGAGCTGCAGGCGACGTCAGGTCGCCTCTGGACCGTGCCGAGCGTCTTCGAGGAAGACATACCGTGACCAAGGACACTCCTTGTATGACACTGTCGAAACAGAACATCATCGTACGTCGTGAGTGCACACATCACACCAGACACATTCACCCCTACCGCATCGCGGCGAGGCACGAGTACTCACGTCACCAGCGCACCCCGATTGATCGCGTACACCATGAGTTTGTCGACGAGCGCGTTCGTGCGCGCCCGGCCGCCCGCGACGCGCGCGCCGCGGATGTAGAAGCAGAGCCCGCCGGTGATGAGGATGTCGCAGAGGAGCGTGAGCGCGGTCTGTAAGCTGGCGAGCAGCGATACGACCCGGGAGGTCGCGGGGAACAGACGCAGGCCGTCTGCGCTGTCGCGGAAGCTGCCGGTGGTGAGTGGTGAGTGAGTGGTGGGCAGGGCCGGCTCCGGGTAAGCTGCGGTACGCACGTCGCGACTAGGGTGACTGTCAGGCGGGGCGGCGGCGGGAGCTGGGCATGAGTGAAGAGTGCGGCTGTGTGGTTGGTAGCACACTTACAGATTCCTACGACTGTGATGGATGGACGAGAAGCGTCAACGATGCGCTATGTGTCAGCAAATGTGTGGTCACATCGGGCCCACTCACCAATTGTTGGGATTGTCAGAACGACCTGTGAAGCCGTCTGTCAGTAACGCAGCGTGTGGGGTGGAGGATACTCTTCCGTACTATCGATCCCGTGAAGATCTTGTTTCCGTGGCTCACTGGGATGCAGCGCTATCAACACCCATGGCAATAATTATCGACGCTGGATACAATGGCTTACATTTATAGAGCTGGTTTGCGAAATAACTGCCGGAGTTGTACGTGGCAGGTATCAGCGAGGTATCAGACTTCGATGGCCCATGGCTTACAACTGCACCGCTACAACGATAATGTCCTAGCGAATGAATGCGTGAGCAACTGGGTCGCAAAGGCGCATCATGAATCTGCGGGAGACATACCGTTACAGCTACCTCGAGCTTCCGGTGTCACGATCAGCTAGGAAGCGTTTCTCAAGGGCACGCTCACGTACAGCAACACTCCTATGATGCGACAAGAGCAGACCGTTCAGTTTTTGTTGTTCTTCGGGGGGGGGGGGAAATACGACTCTAGCTCCAGTGCTCACCATGGCAGCTCGACGTCGTCGGCTAGATGCGCCAGGTTCAGAACGAACATGTTGTATATGGCGTGCGATATCAGCGCGATAGTCAGCGTGTCCATCGCCCTGCCATGTATCTGTGTGAGCAAGCTCGCCTTCGCAACCACGCACGGCCAGTACGTACCACAAACCGCCGACCTAGGAGGATGCAGCCAGTCAGCACCGGGTATATATACGATGATCGAGACATGCGCTTTACCAGAGACTTTAGCGCGGCGCTGTCCTTTGGATAGCGGCGAAAGTACAAGTACGTTTGCAGTATCGTAATGCCATATATCCTGGGATTTCACGTCAGCGTCGGCGGCGTCTGAGAGCCTGAGTTGGGAAAAGACGTACGTGGTCGCTATCGGGAATCCGATGATCGCGCACGCGAAGAACTCTTGCAGGGGTCCAAACAGCTCTGGCGGGATACTAGCAGAGACGGTGTCCGCAGTGCGTGCAGCGTCGATCGCGGGCATTGGGAGTAGCACTGGGCAGCGATGCGGTACGTCGAGCCTGCTCGACTTCGATACATATATATGCCGTCGTGGGTGGGGCCGAACCTCTGCCCATCATGATCTCGAGAAGAGTAGAGACAGCGAACTCTGTCCGTGTGTCACCGTGGGGCGCAGAAAATCCGGCACTGTCATGGGTTAGGACACAGAGATTGAAGGCTGCTATTACGGAGAACTCCTGGGTGAGCGGCCTTCTCAAGCTTCGCAGGCTTTGGGCGTGTGACGCGAAGGACGATGGAGGGTTGAGAGAAGCTAGCCTCCTGACACCGTGTGGAACGTCCTCCGAGCCACTTGTACGTGAATTTGCAAGCCTGTTGTGTTAAATCCATCGGCGATCGTGAGCATGACGAGATGAGCGGCGTACCGGGCTCTTCCGAGTTCTTCGATGTTCAAAATCGGAAGAAAGAAAGAAAGCAATATCAAAGGCGCAAGTTCCAGCCCTGGCCTTGGCAAGCTCAAGAGTATCTCAGGCTCCTCCACAACTATTCCAATCTGACTATGCCGCGCCAAATAAACCTTTTTCAGCTTCAACACCACATAATTCACAGCGGCCACGATACGCATGCCACACATATAAATATATCCCAGAGAAAATGGTCATCGTCGCACGCGTCAGGCCGCGTCCTCTACGTGCTCGCGCGTCTTGACCTGCATTAGATCTCCCGATTAGCCACAGCGCAAAGACCCGTCGTCGTGACACACCTCTCCGCCACTGGCTAGTGTGCCGGTGGATGAGCGTGGCACCAGTATGCGCGGTGCAGTCAGCCTCGACCTTTGTGCGTCTTCCCAGCCCTGCCGCCCCGGTGACCGTCAACCTCACGCAACACTAGCGGCGAGCGGTACGCACCAGAACAAAACTGGCGTTCCCACTGGACTCGCTGTTAGCGCTGGGGGCGTCGCGGAACCGGAGCGTCGTTGCCATGGTGGTGGCAGCTACCGTCGCGTCCGCGAGCGCGGCGCGGCTCAGCTACGCACGCACGTTCAGGCTGGCAATGCGCGGGAGGGTCGAGTGCCGGTCAGCCGCAGAGACGTCGGAAGCGGGGTGTTAGCATCACAGGCGCAGCGGCGTACCTTGCGAGCAGGGAATTTACGTAGACTGAGCGTAGGGCGGGTAGGAGCGGTGAGCACTCAGGTTAACTTGAGGGCGGAAGGGGGAAGAGGGGGAAGCGCGTACGTTTTCCGACCATCATGGAGAATATGATGTAGACATGTCCGTCGCGACGAGCTGCAGGGGACGTCAGGTCGCCGCCTTTGAACCATACCGCGCGTACTCGAGGAAAACATACCGTGACTAAGGATACCCCCTGGATGACACTGTCGAAACGCATCATGACCACACGTGAGTGCGCAAATCACCCAAGACGCGGGCACTGCGGCACGGCACGAGCACTCACGTCGTCAGCGCGCCCCGCTGGATCGCGTACACCATGAGCTTGTCCACGAGCGCGTTCGTGCGCGCCCGGCCGCACGCGACGCGTGCGCCGCGGAAGTGCACGCAGAGCCCCCCGGTGATGAGCATGTCGCATAGGAGCGCGAGCGCGGCCTGCACGCCGCCGAGCGTCAGCACGAGCGGGCTCGATGCGGGGAGCAGGCGCAGGCCGGCCGAGGTGTTGCGAAAGCTGCTGTGGGTGAGTAGGGGGCAGGGTCCGGCGCTGGGTGACGCGCCACTGGAGTACGTACGTTTCAACTAGGGTGACTATCCGGTGGGGCTGATCGTGAGTGAAGAGAGCGGCTGAGAGGTTGGTGGCACACTTACAGATTCCTATGACTGTAATGGATGGACGAGAACTGTCAACGACGTGCCAGTGTGTGCCTGCAATGGCGTGGCCGCATCGGGCCCACTCACAGATTGTTGGGATTGTCAGAAGGACCTGTGAGACCGCCTGTCAGCAACGTAGATTCAGTGGGGTGGAGTATATCCTGCCGTACTATCGATCCAGTGAGGATCTTATTTCCGCAGCTCGCTAGGATTGGGATGCAGCACCGTCAACAGCCAGGACAGTATTTAGGGACAATACGGTGGCCTACGTTTATACAGTTGGTGTGCAAAATAACTGCCGGAGTTGTACGTGGCAGGCATCAGCGAAGGATCCGACTTCGATGACCGATGGCTTACCACTGCACCGCTACGATGATGACGTCCTAGCGAATGAATGCGTGAGCGACTGCACCGCGGGTGCGCATCATGAATCCGTGGGAGACGTACCGTTATAGCTACCTCGAGCTTCCAATGCGACGATCAGCTAGGAAGTGTTTCTCGAGGGCACGCTGACGTACAACAACACTCCTATAATCCAACAAGAGCAGACCAGTCAGAAAAAGACGACTTTGGTTCCAGCAGTGCTCACCAAGGCAGCTTGACATCGTCGGCTAAATGTCCCAGGTTCAGAACGAACAGGTTGTAGATGGCGTGCGATATCAATGCGATAGTCAGCGTGTCCAGAGCCCTGCCATATCTGTGTAAGCAAGCTCGCTACCACATCTACTAACAGATGACCAGTACGTACCACAAAGCGCTGACCTGGTAGAAGGCGACCGGTCAGTGCTAGTCAGCATCCGGTATATCTGCGATGATCGCATGCGCTATACCAGAGACTTCAGCGCGGCGCTGTCCTTTGGATAGCGGCGAAAGTATAAGTATGTTTGCAGTACCGTAATACCATATATCCTGGAATTCCGCGTGAGCGTCTGCATCCTCTGAGAGTCTGGGTTGGGAAAAGACGTACGTGGTCGCTATTGGGAATCCAATGATCGCGCACGCGAAGAACTCTTGCAGGGGGGTAAACAGCTCTGGCGGGATACCAGCAGAGACGGTGTCCGCAGTGCGTGCAGCGTCGATCGTGGGTATTGGTGGTGGCACTGAGCAGCGATGCGACACGTCGAACCTGCTCGACTTCTATACATACATATACCTGTCGTCGTGGGTCGGGCAGAACCCCCGCCCATCATGAATGATATTGAGCAGGACAGAGACAGAGAACTGTCCGTGTCATCGTGGGGCGGAGGGGATGCGGCACTGCCATCATGGAGAGGACACAAAGATTGAAGGCTGCTACTCGTGACGGAGAACTCCGGTGTGAGCGGGCTTGTCAAGCTTTGCAGGCCTTGCGCGTACGCGAAGGACGGTAGAGGATTGGATAAGCTAGCATCCTGACATGTGGAACGTTCTCCGCGCCACATGTACGTGGATAGGTTATGCTGAGTGCATCGACAATTGCGCGCACGACGGCATGAGCAGTGTACCGGGCTCTTCCGAGCTCTTCGATGATCATCATCGGAAGGAAGAAAGCGACATAGCTGGCAGGCGCTTGTCAGACACTTTTAGAGCTCGAACGCCCGAATCACGCCTCATGAGAAAACTTCAATGTGTCAAGAAAGATTTGTTGCACGTTCATCAGACGGGTCAGGCCGCATTTTCGACGTGCTCGCGCATCTTGATCTGCATCTGTTCTCCCAGTCAGCAACAGCTCGCAGGCCCGCAGCCACGACGCACCTCTTCACCACTACCTAGTGAGCTCGCGGACGAGCGCGACACCAGCATGCGCGGTGCAGCTAGCCTCGACCTCTCTGCATTATCCCAGCCCTGCTCAGAACCCTGCAGCCCCAGCAAAGTCAGCCTCATGCAACACTGGCGCGATCGACGAAGGCGGGTATGAAGGAAGACCCACTATAACAATGCCAGCCCCGCCCGCTGTCACGCTGTATTCGCCGTCCGTGCTAGGGACCGTGTAGGGGTCGCCGCGGAATCGGAGCGTGGTAGTGGTAGTCGCCGCACTGACAGTCGTGTCCGCGAGCGCGGCGCGGTTTAGCGACGCGCGCACATTCAGGCTGGAGGAGTACGGAAAGCGTGTCAGCCGCAGAGAAGGGGCTGGAAGATGACGGGCGCAGCGTACCTTGCTAGAAGCGAGTTCACGTAGACTGCGTAGGCCAGGTATGCGCAGTGAGCGCGCAAGCCAAGGATAGGATGTAGAAGAAAAAGACATACGCTTGCCGATCATCATAGAAAAGATGATGTAGACATGTCTGCGCGGGAGCGTGACGAGCTGCGGGGGACGTCAGTCATCTCGCGAACATAAATGTTACACAGGAGAACAGACCGTGACCAAGCACGCTCCTTGGATGACACTATCGAAATGTGCCGTAATAGTAGGTGAGTGCATGTTCCTCAGGACACGTCGCGGGGGGACTCACGTCGTCAGCGCGCACCGGTGGATCGCGTACACCATGAGCTTATCCACGAGCGCGTTCGTGCGCGCCCGACCGCCCACGACGCGCGCGCTGCGGAAGTGGAAGCAGAGCCCGCCGGTGATGAGCATGTCGCAGAGTAGCGCGAGCCCTGCCTGCACCCCGCCGAGGAGCGACACGAGCGGGCTCGTTTCGGGGAAAAGTCGCACACCGTCCGCAATGTCACGGAATCTGCAAGGGCGATGGTCGGCTGTGAGCCAGGAACTGCGCGTGTGGACACGGCAAGCACGAGGACGGGAGGGAAGCTTGTACTACGCACGTTTCGACTAGGGTGACTGTTCGAGATGAGTGTCGCTTGTGAGAAAATCGCCGTCCACTCAAATCTTCATGACACACTTACAGATGCCGACAACTGCAGGGATGAAAAATATCAGTGAGCTGCAGTACGGTTGCATGGGTATCTCGGCCCTACTTACCGATTGTTGGAATTGTTAGGAGGATCTACAGGATCGTCCGTTAGTGATGGGGGGAAAGGGAGTCGGCTACAGGAGGCCGTACTATGGCGGCAGGAAGGAGCTTGTTTCCGTGGCTTACTGGGATACGAGTCAGGGAACACCCAGGATGAGGATTTGGGATGGAAACTTGCAGGATACCCACGTTTGTGCAGCTGGTCCGCGAAGTAGCTGATGCAGAAAGTAGCAAGCATCAGCAAGGTTGTCTGTTTCGGTGACCAACAACTTACTACTGCACTGCTACTGTGATGATGTTCTAGTGGATAAATATGAGTTGGGTCACGAGCGCATGATGGGGATTCGCAGGAGACACACTGTTACAACTATCTCGAGCTTTCCAAGATGGACAATCAGTCAAGACGCATTTCTCGAGAGTACACCCGCGTACAGCTACACTCCTAAGATTCAACACAAGCCTGATCATTCAGCTTCTGTCGAAGGAATATAACGACCGCCAACATATATGTGCTCACCATGGTAGGTCGACGTCGTCTGCTATATGGCCCAGATTCAACACGAATAAGTTATAGATGGCGTGTGAGATTAAGACGATGGTCAGCGTGTCCAGCGCCCTGTGATATTCGGGTTGTTACGTGATCACAGGCACGCACTGGCGCGGCACGTACCACAAACCGCCGACCTGTGAGCGCGCGAGCTGTTAGCTCTCGGTATAAATACGACATATGATTGGAATATGCTTTACCAATGACTTCAGCGCCACGCTATCCTTTGGGTAGCGGCGAAAGTACAAGTACGTTTGCAGTACCGTGATGCCATATATCCTGTGAGGCCGCGTCAGCGTTGAAGTCCTCTGTGATGGGGAGAGGCATACGTGGTAGCTATCGGAAACCCAATGATCGTGCATGCGAAGAACTCCTGCAGGGAACCAAACAGTTCCGGCGGGATCCCAGAGCTGTCAGCGGTGCGTGCGGCATTCTGAATCATGGCCATTAGCACCGACTCCGGCCTGCGCCTCGCCCCCTCGCTCGCGACCTATATACATACGATCGTGGGTGCGCCGTACCCGACAATCACGAGAAGGCCCGAGTCAAAAAGAGTCCGTGCCGACGCGGTGAGAACGCGGGATAGCGCGGGATGCGTGGCAGACAAGCTTCTGGCGATCGCGGGACTGCGGGGAACCGAGGGGTGATCGCCACGTGCAGTGCAATGATAACTCAGGCACTGCGGCTGCAGGGTGACTGTTACACGATGAAGACGTACAGCTTTTCGGTAGCTCCGCGAGGTAGCCACGCGGAGAAGCGAGTGATTCACATTGTGCAATGTTCATCAGCCGTGGAGACTCGTCTTCGGTGTTCCATCATATATCCAGTGAGCCAACCTGAGCTTAGTTCCTCCGGAGGAGCCTCCGGAGGAGGCAGGTTTCGAGGCACTATGGGGGAAGCCCGGTACTCTAAGGACACATGCTTATGTGAGTGGAAAGTCTGTGAACCATGGTTTGTGCTGGGAACTTACACCCAAAGCCGATACTCCGAGAACATGCCAGGCACGTAGTCCCCCGAGGCCCGTTTTCGGATATAAGCATGGCGTGATGAAAGGAGCTTGCAGTCTGAGGGCAACTCCGACGAGTTACGGGGCGAGCAAGCTTCGAGATGAACGCCATAGACATGGAGCGTGCACGGAAGTCGCAACCCGGACCGATGTCGCCCTCTGCCGTGGTCCTGCGTATATGTCTTGGTCTCAGGGCTGTGTCGTAGCACAGCCGCGGATACCTGGCTGATACTACATCAATGAGTTCATATTTCCTATGTCAGCCGAGAACGTCGAGCAGATCTATACTGTTTTCGTGATGACTCCTACCAACGCCCATAGTAGGCACTTGTCGGAAGTCCTACATATACATAACTGAGATGCTGACATGCCACACGAGCGATGCGGTTGATGGGGGCGGCCAGGGTCGTTTGTGTGGCGCGACCGAGGCTGACGCACGCCGTGAGACCCCGGGGTCACAAAGGACTCAGGGAAAACTCGTATGAGCCAACTCTGACACGATGCGTGAGCTTTTCGACGGCGGACAAGCTGGAGAGACCACCATACCGAGCTCTAACGAAATCCGCGAAGACCAAAATTCATCGAAAGAGACAACATGACTAAGCACTTGTTAGGCTCGTAAACAAGCCTCACGTTGGGGAGCGGATTTAATCCTGAGCGAGGCCTTCATCCACAGTCCGAGAGATCGAGTGTACTGCTGGCAGAAGTAGTGCATGATGATGGCATGAATAGAGGAACAAACCAATCAACGAGCGGCTGCCTGAACGTATGCCTACTATTTAAGCGCCTGTGTAAAGTTACGTAGCACTAGCGGTGCAGGCGCCGCCTCCCTCGGCGCCGGCCGGATCCGCCGCAATTCCCCGGTCAGAGCTGGTCGGTTGCGTACTTGGGCAACATGGTACTGTACCACCTGCAAGCCATGCTAATATCTTCACTAGATTTCCGTCGAATCACATCGTTTTCTAGTAGTACTATAACGGGGCTTACCAATGCTTTACAGCTCGACCCGAGTTCTGTCAATTCCTACGGGAGCATTCCTTAAACGGCAGCGCGCGCCGTCGGGCCTTGCGTACGGCGGGGCGTCGCCGCGAAGTGTCGCCAATTCCAGCCATGAGCATCTTGGACGCCCCCTACGCAGTCTCTACGCAGTCCCTCCGTGCGGTCAGGACGCGTCGCCTTGAGCATCAATCAAACTCGGGCTCTTCAGGTGTACCACAAATTGCGCTTTGCAGGGCGCAAGATCATCTTCCCGTCGACAGGTCGCGATCGGCTTTCAGTCCAATTGGCTGCGATTCCGCAGCTATACGCACATGCACGCACACAACACACCCCACTGCCAGCTGCGTAGAGACATTTACGAGTCACTGCGCTGCATCAATCACTCTGCTCCAGCATACGCCACCACATGTGTACGCATTCGGTGACATACTCCGCAGCTCGGTGTCCCGTCCGTGCCCTGCTCGTTCTGTGCCGCGCTCGGGGCAAGAGTAGTACTTATACTGAGCTCGTGTGTGGCACCTTAGAAAGCATCACCTCCGCAGATCCCATTCTCACACGATGCGCCTCTTGACAGTCACAGCACTCACTGCCGCAGTCTCCGCCCACGCGGTAGTTCTCAGAAACGAAGATGCTCGTAGCTTTAAGGTAATGTCTTCTATCTATGAGCGGGCTCACGCATCTTACAAATGTTTCAGGGAGGCAATCATGCCGCGTTCGAATGGGGTGCTTGCGATCCGACCTTGGTGCAAGATCCCAACGTCTCGTGCAGCTTCTTCGAGATCCCTCTCGACTACCACAACGCCAAAGCAGGAACCGGGCGGCTCGCAGTCGCCAAAGTAAACGCCACCGGGGAACGACTGGGAACCGTCTTTTTCAACCCAGGTATGCTCGAAAAGAGGAGCATCGCGCGGCGTCACTCATGTATATTTTCACCGTTTAGGTGGACCCGGAGCCTCTGGGCTAGCAACCATGAATGAGGCGAGCACGCTGCTTCTCGCCCTTACCGGCGGAAACTACGACATTGTCAGTTGGGACACGCGTGGCGTTGGTACACTCACTATGTTCGTACCAACCTCTTCATTTTCATCGCACCGGATGCAGCTGACCAGCTTGCCCTCTCTGTAGCCCTGGAGACATAGTCTGCTTCGACAATGTGACAGACTACAACGCCTTCTGGAACGGCACGATCCAACTCGACGGCATCGAGTATACCGGGAAATTTACCGATCCTGCTGACACGAAAGCGTTGCTCGCTCAGGCGACGGTCATGGGGCGCAAGTATACGGAGCTCGGGAAGCGTTGCCAGCAGCACCCCACGGGAAAGTACATGAAGTACATCGGGACGGCCGCTACGGTGCGCGACATGATCGCGCTTGCGGATGCACTCGATGGGCCTGGGAGCCTGGTGAACTACGCAGGTATCTCGTATGGCACGCTGCTGGGTGCGTGGTTCGTGAACAGTGAGTGACGCGACCACCTTGCGCTTGTCTGGTGACTCACGTGTCGCCATGATCCAGTGTTTCCCAAGGTGTGTTCAACTTCGCGTGCAGAAGCTCGTCGTTTTCGCAGAGCTGACTGCTTTTGCGCATTTAGCGGGTCGGAAGAGTCCTCCTCGACGGCGTACTCAACCCGCAACTCGTCGCGACCCAAGAGTCGCACAAGGTTCGTCTCCTTCGCGCATCGCTCCGTGTCATTCTGACCTTTCTCTTGCCGCAGGTCTGGCCGCAGCAGCTTTCAGATACCGACAAGGCGTACGAAGCGTTCGTCGCCGGATGCGCGCTCGCCGGACCGTCAGGCTGTGCGATCGCCACCGCCAACGCGTCCGCTGCGGACGTCGACGCGACCATCCAGACGATCCTCAAGCAGGCACACGATGCCACGCGCAAGAACGCGTCCGTTGCGGTGACGTCCGCGGACATCCGCAGTAAGTAGACGCACTGGTTCTCCACACTATCCTGGTGCTGACATAGATAGGTGCACTGCTGTCGGCGATGTACTTCCCGGCTACCTGGGCGGACCTCGCGAACACGACCTTCCCCGAGATTGCCGCCGCCGTCCAGGGCGAGTCGCTGGCTCGCAGGGCACTCGGTGAAGCGGCTCAACGAATGTATGTGCTTTAGCCTCGCCTTCAGACGTCCGCTGAGCGCGCTCCTTCGTCTGCACAGTGTTCGGAGGCATCTATCGGACGAAGCGGAGACGTACGGTGGCATCGCGGTCGCGTGCAGCGACAGCATTGATCCACGGGGAACCTCGATGAAGGACGTGTTCAAGAACACGATTGCCGCGACTCAAAGCGCCAACGGCTCTCACCTTTGTACGTCTTCCGCCCCGCGAGTTGTTGTACACGCAGCCACTGATCGCGCGTGGCGCAGTCACCCCCGTCTGGCCAATCTCGTGGAACTACTGCCCGTTCTGGCCCGTGCGCGCCGTGGAGAGGTACACGGGGCCGTTCAATAAGAAGCTCGCGAACAAGGTTCTGATCGCCAACAACCGGGTAAGTTTGCTCTCTCCGTGCTCCTGTCGCCCATTCGGCCTCGCTGACGAACGAACCTAGTTGGACGCGGCCACGCCTCTGAAGGGCTCCCAGGCGCTCTCCAAGATTATGGGGGACAACGCGGCCCTCATCGTCCAGGAGGGAATTGGGGTGAGCAGGGTTGTGATGCGCACGCGACTAGGTTACTAATCTTCTCTAGCACACCACGCTTTACTCGCCCTCCCAGTGCATGAACGATATCCTGTTCACGTACATGACCACTGGCGCAGTACGTACTCTTCTTTATCATTGCCTAGAATCTTGCTCACGCTTACATTTGCGGTACAGGTCCCGGACGGAAACGACACGACGTGTGAGGTCAATACGGACTTTGAGTTGTTCGATGGGGTGAACACCGAGGCGATTATGGCCGCGCTTGCCGCATAGAGCGCATTTATTTGTCTGTCGTGACTGCAACACAACCTTATTCCAATGAACGGCGAACATGCGCTCCCGGAGCCATGTTACCCTATAGCTTGAACGTGGAATTCAGTGCCCGGCGGAGGTGCGCCTGCTGCAAGTGAACGTCGAGTTCAAGCGAACGTAAGATTTCCATGTAGAATATACATAACATGTGATGCATACATAGTCGCACTACAGGAATTGACTCGTTGAACTAAGTATGTGAAGAAGCTAGAAACATGACGATTGAGCACGAAGAAAACAAAAGGAAGATGAAAGCCTCAAGCCCCCGGGGTCAAATCTCCGCTCTCTCTGCCGACCTCCAGAACTTCTCCTTCAGGCTCGAGCTGGTGCTCCTCCTGCGGCGGTGCGAATGCGAGCTCGTCCAGGTCTCCGTCATCGTCGTGGAACGAGTGGATTGAGCCCCCGATAATGCCGAGGAACTCCGGGGGCTCAGGTGAACCTGCCCCCGGGTCGCCACCGCTGGCAATATTGAAAGAGAGGGAAGATATGCTCGTGTTGGTCCCGCCAAGACGCGTGTTCGTCTCGTGGAGGGCGAGTAGGAAGCGGCTATTCAAGCTGGAGGAGATACTGTGGAGCAGGTTTGTCTTGGGGGTTAGTCATGGCGAAAAATGCAGCAAGGGTGAATGCCTTACGGGTCGATGAACACCAAAACGTAGGAAGACTGATCATCCAGTGGTTGTGAGGCGAGCTGCAAAAGAACCAGAAGATTATTGCACGTATACTAGCTGTCCAGGCATAGCACATACCGAAAGTAGAACAAGCAACAAGTTCACCACGTTCAAGGAAACCAGTACGCTGCAGACAAGCTCGTCAGAACTTGAGTTGTAGTAATTGTTTGATACCTGACGGACCAGAAGTAGACAGTGCCTATGTTGCAGACAAGAACGTGTAAATCAGCATGCAACGCGGGCAGAGCATAGCATGGACTATACCATTTTCCCACATCACCTGTTGGAGGAAAGGCCGCTTCATGCCAGTACCCGTCCTCAGCTGGGTTGCCGCACGTGTTTGGCGCCAGGTTACGGCGGCGGCCAGCGAGTCCACGAGGATGAGAGATCCCCTTGAGGCGATGGTCACTGTTGAGTCCGGGTAGGTCAATAATTGTCTGTTCGCCAGGAGCCGCCGTACTAACATCTGCGATCCTCATGGGTGAGCGTGATGTACTCATTGGCGCATACAATCTGTGGAAGAAAACTCACCTGATGTTTAGGCTCCTGGTGGCCGTGTCAGTCTCAGAGCAGTTCAGCGGTGCGGGAAGGTTTATGGGCATTTTTTCTTTGTATACGCCGCTCTGTGGTTGTATCCATCAGCCAGCACTGCCGTTATATAAGCCAGAGAGCTTACCGCATTGATGACGAAGGGTGCCATGCTTAGCACCAGTGACACCCCACCCAGTATCTTGTTCTCTCTTGAGAGCGCGTATATTCGCAGAGTAGTGAACACTTGTATCGTGTCAGCGGCGAGTTTAGAGGTGGCGAGTAGCAAACATAATTACTGGCAGGCCCAAGCAGATTCAGGATCCAAGTGACAGTGGTGAGCCAGACAAGCGCAACGCAGCTTTCAAAAGGCTCGGAATTAGGGAGCATGTACGATGAAAGGTTGAGGATAAGCACAGTTCACCTCTGTGGGTGTATTGTTTGAGTTTGAATCAGTGTGTTGAGGTACGGAAGATTCTCACTCACAGTGTTCGACATCGACGGAATGGTCCCAAGAATTAGGAGCGAGTACAACAAGTACATGTACCTGTTCCACATGTACAGGATTCGCGTGAACCAGGACTTCCGTGATCGCCAGATGTATAGGTATTCTTGCCCGAAGGTGAGGAGGACGTCGTACGCAATCAGCGCTATGGATCATAGATGAGCATTTTCCGTACAGGAGGAAGGCGAGGGCACTCTAAGACGATATTTGCCTGTGGTCGAGATGTTGACTATGACGGTTGTCATCCTGCACCGGCGTACTATTAGTTGAACACGCAATGATCTGCTATCAGACTTACACCCCCTGATATGTGGCGATTACTTGGGCTACCGCAGCAGAGCTTAGAGACGACATGTCTTCGCAGTCCGAGTCCAGTATGCCAAGTTATAGCGCGATTGAACCGAGAGCCAGGAATGTGAGTCAGGGAGCGTTGTCGCTTGCATGGCACCTTTAAACGATACTCATCCAGCGGGCGCATCTTCGAAGCAAGGAATTAGTACTGATTTTGCCAAACATAGCACCTAGTATGCTGCACCCTCATGACCTCACGCATCTCGCTAGAAGCCGTGCGCACAATAGAAACCAGTCGGCACTCGCAAATTTGCGCAGCGCGCGGACGCCCGAACCTAATCCACGGAGCGAGAGATAGTGATACAGCGCTATCCCAGCGGTACAACGGGCGCATTTTCGTCACTGGTAGGGAACCAGGGTGCAAAAAAACAACGAGTTCAGTTAGTTTGATGATAAAGTATCATAGACTAATGTAAAAATGAGATTACTCCGGCCATTTATTCACCTGAGTCCCTTCATGTGTGCTATTATCTCAATGGAGAACGAGTTACTGAGGCACATAATCCGGGCACCACCCAGTTTATCGACCAGATAATCCCCGGCCCAACCCATTTATCCACCAGGTAATCTTGTTTGCCCTCCGTTCATCCTCGATGATCGTGTTCTGTAAACTTGGATCATCCTACTTGTTGTAGCCAAAAGGTGGGCGCTTTCATCCTGCCGCTCAAAAAATGGGAACAGCGGGACTCGAACCACGATGGTCAAACAAGTACACAGGTGCCACAACCCCTACACCAAACACACTATACCTTAGAACTATCATTATGCTTGATATGTGAGTCGGTAACTCACACACCGCAGGCACCCTCTCATTATCACTCTCAACGTCTATCATCTACACCGTTAAACCTCTATCATCGACACCGTTAAACATCTATTATACCCTCGATAATCCACAATCATTTCCACGGTCATCGACAATGAACTCAACGGTCATCCACAAACCTCTATCATCGACACCGTTAAACCTCTATTATACCCTCGATAATCGACAATGAACTCAACGGTCATCCACAATGATCATCCCCTCCTACCCATTTAACGGCTTGCCGCGGGCCCGTCCTCCACCTCGCCCTCGTCCCCTACCTCGCCCATTCCCACGCGCCGATGCACCTTCAGTGGGCGCATCCGCGGGCGCATCAGGTGCGCTCCCCGCTATCGTACTGTGTGGAAATATCTCGTCATCAGCACCATTCGTCCAAACAGTCCCCTTCCTGAGCATACCTCATCGCGCCGCCCACGCTTCCGCCTCTTCCTCCCATTCCTCGACTGCCTCCCCGTCCCCTCTTGCTCTTTCCCCGCGTTCCTGTGACGTTGGACTTGGTTCCGGGACCCTGCCCTAAGTTTTCACTGCACGACACATCGCACATCATTAATGCGCGATGGCACAGAGTTGAATCACACACTCACCTCGCCATAGTCTCCAACGGCGGCTCGTTTTCGTCCCGCTTTCGCTTCTTGGGTCTGGCGCCCGGCGCGACGGCGACGGTCCCATCTGTTTCTACAGCAGGCGTGTCTTCCGCTACCACAGCCGCCGATTTTCTCGCCTGTCGCAGCGACGTCCTACGACCGCCCCCCAGGCCCGGCGTCGCACTCACCGTTCCAGCAGCCGGCGGCGGCGCCCCCTTGCCAGGTGCGAGGCCTGACACCTTGCTTGCTGCTGCAGCAGGCTCCTCTGCCGTTGCGTTCCCCGTCGCCTCGCTCGACCTCGCCTCCGTCGTCACAGCAGCCTCCGCTGTCGCGCCCGACGATGCAGCATGTGCGTTGGCGACCTCCGCGTCTTGTGACGCCCGAACAGTCCCTGTCTCGATGCGTAGTCTCCCACTCACCACTGCCATGTCCAGTTCCTCAGACGGCGGCTCCATCTCGTCGTGTTTTCGCTTCCGCGGTGCGGGTCCGTCCTCCACGGCCATGGTCGACACTGCTGGTGCAAGCAACGACGCCTCCGCCATCTCAACCCCTGCTGTCCCGCCCACCGCCGCTTTTGTCGCTCGTCGCAGCGATGTCCTGCGACTTGTCCCGCCGCCCAACGCTGTGCTCGGCGTCCCAAGAACTCCTGACGACAACCCCATGTCCGCCAAGGTCGCCGTATCGAGCGCATTCTCCTTTGCCACCTCCGCCGTCTCGCTGCTCGTGGCAGCTGCATGTGCCGTCGTGTTCGCCCTTGCCTCGCCTAATCTCCCGTTCGTCGTCGCAACAGCGTCGTCCGTCGTGCCCGACGGTCCCGCAGCTCCCTTCGCAACCGCCCCGTCCCCCGCGGTCGCGGTTCCCGTCGCATCCTCGTTCAGTGGTCCATGTACTGTAGCCTAACATTAGCATACACGTGCCTGTAACATGAATCTGCAAACCATACTCACCGCCTTGCGCATGTTCATCGCAGTTCGCCTCCTCATTTGCGGCCTGATGCGTCTCTGCTTCGCCTGTCACCAAACCGTCCCCACCCATCAAGCTCCCCCGGCCCGTTTGTATCGAATTCCCGTTGTACGACGCACCATCTACAGCAAGATCCGTGGACGGATCCTCTTCCAGAAGGCTAGGCAACTTAGAAGCCGCCGCCGCTCGCGCGATAGCCTCCGTGCGAATACCCGTCGTTGAGGTTTCTGACGCCACCCTACTCGGCGAAGGCCATACCTTGCGCGTCCTGGGCCGTGTTGGCGTGTCAGGTATTGGTGTGCCCACCGCTATACCGCTCGACGTACTACGCTCTTCGCTTGGTGCAGCTTCACCGGCTGTGGCCATAGGTATGTCGCACGACCCAGTACCTACATCATAGTGTCAGTTCCATGCAGATCGCTTGTATGGTGTCCCAGACGTCTTACCGGATATGAACCGGAAGCGTTGATCGGTATCCTGTGCGTCCACTATGGCGTCGTAGAGGAAGGCGCATGTCGACAACTTCAGCTCCTTCGGGTCTTGACGCACCGCTGCCAACCATTTAGACTCCAGGAAACTGCTCGCGTCGCTCAGAACGTTGGCCCAGACGAGCGGTTCTTCATCGCCGCGGCAATACGCTGGGCCGAAGGTCAGTCCACGCCGTAAGACATGCCACCTGCCGCTCACCCCAGGTGGCTTGCATGAAGGCGTCCATCACGCTACACATTTCTACTCCCGTCCAATCATTGCTGACGGGCGGTAGGCCCGGCCTTCCATCCGCGAGGCTCACCAGCCTTGGGTCCCTACGCACTGGGTTCGCTGATCGCTGTATTAGCATTCATTGCTTTTCCGTTCGCTGGTCACTCACGCAAAGCAGACGTTACGAATCGTCTCCACCGCTCGTTCTCCCTCTCATCCGCCCCGCCTTCGAAGTTGGCGAAACCGCTGTGCCCCTCCGGCAGTCCGATGGACAATCTGTGATACACCACCATCAGTCCACGCCGTCACCCGATAACCCTGTCGACTTACTGCTCCCTCATGATCATCCCATCTTGGTCTCGCATACCGAGCCGAATATGGATGATCAGCGGCCCGAACTCGTCGGCATCCATTCCAGGGAACTGCTCAAGCAGGCAGGCCAAGAGAGGCACGAACTGCCTCTGATTCCTGCAGTACAGATGATCGGTTAGTCATGTGTCACGTTAAGATACAAGAACGCTGCCCACTCGTAGCACTGATTCGGGTTCGACCCCCGCTCGTCCTTCATTTTGAGCGACTTTTCCTTCCACTCTTGCTGTTTATCCTCGGGCAACTTCTCGAACAAGCCCTTCACGATGGAGTTGCGCTCACCGACGTGATTCCCGACTCCAACGACGTGAGGCGCAACTTCCTCCTCGTTGTCCCTCGCCCACAGCGCCGATGCCGTCGTGGCGCGTCCTCTCAGCATCTTCAGCAGCGGTGCAAGGTCCTTTTTAGACACCAGCTTCGGGGCTGGTACAGCCCCATCCCCATCTGCCTTCGCACCCGCCACCTCCGTGTTCGCCTTCAATTTCTTCTTATGGTTTGCGAACCAGTTGACGACGCACTATACCTCGCCCTCAGCTTCTTTCATTCATCACGAAGTTCATGCACATCACCTTGCTCAGCTCCGCATCGTTGTACCCCGGCACCTTGTAGTGCGTGACGACATGCTTTGTTATGTTGTCGAGCATCGTCTTCTGCTCCGCCACGTCCGCGCAGCTTAACCATGCCGGGAATTGAACCACCATGTACCGCTGCGCGTCCGCGGCAGGCCCGGCCGTCGACCAATGTATTCGTTTGACCTTGTCCCGAGCGACCCCCGTGCCATGGACTCGCTGCGACGAGGTTGACGCCTTCTTCTTTCGTCTCGGAGCTTTGCGTCGATCCTGGCCCTCCTGCTCGTCGTCGGTGGAGTCGAGCGCAGACCGTGAGCCGTCACCGTCCTGAGCGTCATCTTCGTCTTCGTCTTCGCCAGTGCGCACCTGCCCATGCGGGTTCCTTCAGTCACCTAAAACCAATCCCGCACGCACTTTCACTCACCGATGCTTCATGCTCCGATGTCGGGGCCCCCTCAGAGGACGTGCTCGTGCTGGGCTCCGTGGAGGAAGACGACGGGTGGAAAGACGCGTCGTCTTCGCTAGCGTCCGACGACAGTGCCGCAGACGAAGACGACGCGTCTCCCTCCTTGCCATTCGCCGCACGCCGTCCTCCGCTGTTCGCGCTAGTCCCTCGCAAATCCGGCGTTGAAGCGGCAGTCATGATTTTAGGAATCGAGCAGCTGCTTGGGGTCAAGGTCCAGCGGTGAGCAAAAAGGGATGGGACTGAGCCGCGCGCTACTGTGAACCCAGCATTGCCGACTAAGCCCTGACCCGATCAACCGCGCCCCCTGCCCTCGAAACATCCCAGCCTCTCGTTCAGCGTGAACCTCCTCGCGTGCCGGTTAATGCCGCCGCGCTGCACATTATCGCATCCCCCACCTCTCCCACATGTCCACGCAATTATTGTGCTCCCAGCATTGCGTTCCTGCGAAGCTCATCCCCCAGTTTATCCGTCTATGCTCGATCACCTGCTGTCAGCGTTCACAGTTCATTCTAGCGTAGTATGACTGGTTTACATGCTTGTCCATTGATACACATATCCACGAGGGTGCGACGAGAGCCTAGTAACGGCAGCGCGACCATGGTGGGACTCTTCTATTCGATTGTAAAACTGGACCACCTCACCTTGGACCATCAGCCCACCTTCGGGAATCTACGGGGCACGATAGGTGCCCGACCCGCTTCCTCGTAGAATCTCTGCACGTAGAAACGCGCCATCTGCCGCTCCTTCTCCTCGATGACCTCCCGGCTCATGCTTGTCGCGATACTTGGTCCTTTGTGGATGCACGGCGGGCAGCGCGGCCATCGGCAGAGCACATTCCGGAAAGCCTCGAGATAAGGCACACGTCGGAAGCACAGGTCGTCGCTGAGGCCGCATCCCGTGTCCTCTGGCAGGCGCTCAACACAGTACAGCGCCCCGTCCGGGAACACCCGCCCGATGAAGTCCTCCCGCATCTCCTCGTCGCCGATTTCACGGCTCATGGGGACGAGTATTCGGTCCAACGCTAGGAGCTCTTGTCGGAATCCCAGCTCGCACAGTTCCCATATGATTGCCCCGCATACATTCTCCGGAATCTGGTCGTATCGTCGATCGAACCAAGCGGGTGGTACGGCGGGGTTGACATCGACGTCCCCCAGCTGAAACGCTCTGCTGAAGACATGCGAGACTTGGCGCACGCGGACGCTTCTCCGGGTCTCCCTGTCGCCCTCGGTCCGCGCGATCTCTCCGTACAGGAAGTCTCGCCACCACTGCGGTGGGATGGAGCACAGGTTCGCGTCCCGCACGCGCAGCATGTATAACCACGCCGGGCGTACTCGCAGCCAGTTCATGAGGTACTTGAGGCCGCGTTGGTCCGTCTTCGTTCGAACGAACAGTGCGGGTTCCGGGATCCAGTATCCCCAACTCTTGCGGGAGGTCGGGCCCACGTGAGCAAGGTCCACTGAGCCCAGAGCCTCCCGCCACGGTGGCAAGGCCGGAGGCATCCATCGGTGGCTGACTTCTTCGAACTTCTCCGCCCCTACCCGCACCTGCGGACGCCCTGGGCGTTTTGTGCGGTCTACGAATGGGATCAGCACATGGCACCTTTGTATTCCATATTGTCTTACATGGGTGATAGCCATGCCCGTCACGATTGGTCGCCCGCCCGTCACGATTGGTCGCCCGCTTGCTGATAGAACCCCGGACGCCATTCCGCTGAGTTGTCGTTTGCTGCGCCGTCCTCGCTTCATCGGTACGCTCGTTGCTGTACTGTTTACGCGACACCGGCGTCGCGTACCCGCCCTCGGTCTCGACGATCAGGATGGGCGCGCGCGAGATATCGAGGTACGTGTGGCCCCCTCTGGCCATCATGTCCAGGTGCTTCCGGCCCACCAGGCCTCGATACAGCACCGCTCCGTGTTGGGGACCAGCGTTCACGGATACGCCGCGAGGTGGCTCCAACTTCGTCAACTCGTACACCACGGTGCTCTCCAAAAGCGAGGCGTCCTGGCGGACGAACCAGACCGGTATTCCCGCTTCGTAAAGATTTTGCACCACCCCTGGATCGGTCGTGAAGGCGCCCATCAGGTCTGTGTTGAGGGGGTTGCTTCGCCATCCCAACCGGATATACGTTCCGTAGTAGTCGAGGTACGCGCGGGTCATCAGCCAATAGCGCTGGACCTCCCTGACCTGCATCGCGGCGTCTCGAAACGTGCACGCAAAGTTTCGCAAGCGATCCCGCGCATGACGCATCGCCGTTGTCAGCCAGAGCACCCGGTCATCGACGACGTGCAGGCGTCCGCGGTCCGAGTCTGCCACCTCCGCGACCAGGTCGTCCACCATCCCGCTCAATTCCCGGACGCACTCGGGTCGTAGGAGACCCAAGGTCTTGATCGTGCAACCTTGCAGCAATTGAAAGTCCTCGCCCTCGTCGGGGGTCCACCATAACCGCGCAAGCCGGTGAGGAGCCTCTCGGTGTCGCTGCAATGCGCAAAGATACTCGTACCCCGCGGAATACAGTTGAGGCCACTGAATAGGATCAACCATGCCGTATCGATAGTCTTCTCGAAGGACCACCTCCAGTATTCCAATCGGAGGTGTTGGAATGAACTCCATGTTCGGTGTCGTGATAACCCACTTGCGGTCGTCGGTGAAGGCCGCGCAGCGCGCGTCCGTGTAGTCGAACACCTCTGCGCTACGGTCAGTACTGTTACAATACCACACACGGTGGTCCGCGCAACAACACGGACTTACTCTGCGCGCGGTCACTCTGTCGAGTTTCCTTCTCCAAATTTCTCAGGTCTGGGACAGACACCATGGCCTCTATGTATGACGGTGTTTTCTCCGTCTCTTCGAAGGCACAAGTCACAGTGTGGTACGGCGGCGACAGACTCGGTCGAGGGCGATGACGGAGGTAGTGGCGGTTACCCTGGCTTTGCCCTGGCTTTGCGTCTCTTGAAGCACACGACGACAGCAAGTCCCCGGTGAGCGGCTCCCAGCAGACTCGAAGTCTCTCTGGACCGCTGTGGTTCTATGCGAACTAGGATGCCTAGATACTGCTACCAATGCGTATAGTTTTGGGAAAGCTACGCGAAACGCGTTGCGCACCTGATGCCTCTGCCGTACTAGCCTGTACTAGCTCCGTCAATGCCACACCCACTGCTCCTTAGATGTTTCACGCGCAGGCTGGATATTTTGCAACGATTGTTGGGTCCCAACGTTCTTGCAGGACAGAGCGGCGAGCCACACGATGAGCGTGATTGGCAAGGACGAGGGACTGGGTTCGGGCAACTCGAGGAGGGAGTTATGCTGGTAACGTACACAGACGCTCAAGCGCTCATCTGCAACCTCCAGCGTGGGAAAAAGAAATTGATCACAAAGAGTCAAGAACGTCTCTTCAACCAGCTCTCCTTTACGGAACGCCAGCATGCGACCTGCCGGTCGTATTCCCTGAAGTCTCTGTCTGTTGAATCGAATATCCGGCCTGTGGAACCAAGAATCGCTGAGATATGCATTCAGCGGAGCTGCTCAAACGACTTTTGCGTCATGAGCAGCTCATACGCCTTACCACGGCGTGCGCAAAACTTGTATAGGGTGATGTATGTTGCTTCAAAGCGAAAGCAAGACCCGCCACGGTATGTCACTCTACTTTCTCGAGCATCGCTAGCGCACCCGGCTCTCGCCGTGGCTTACATTCTATGGTAGTACGTCTCTACTCCATCTCGCTCTCGATCGCTATCTCTCCCTCCCTATCTGACTCATCTCCCGTGTCACTCCCACCTTCACCATGGGACCACCCATTCACGACGACCGGCGCGTCTGCCACAGCGCTGTTGCCATACTGGGGGAACGCCGCCTGGCAGGCCCGCACGAGCGGTCGCGTGAGAGATGGCTCACTATGACATCGAAATTGCCACTTACCGGTATCCGGTGCAGCGCCCACTGTGACAGTGCCAGGAGGGGATTCTCTCCAGGGCAGGGCTCCCACCAGCTTGATAGTATACCATTGGTCCGCTCCAGAACGAACTCTGCCCAAACCTGGCGGAGGTCGTCATCCTCTTCAGCGTGCCGGAACCAATGATAGACGGAGCATATGCTCCGGAGCGCGCGACATTGATCAACTTGCATGCCGGGGAAGTCTCGATCCGTGTAGTTGAAGTGATCGGTCCACGTCTCGGGCGGCTCGTTGCGAGCCTCATCCAACGTCCTTGGGAACGTGATCTGTGAAGATATCGTTGAATGGACGGCACCCTGCTACCTGAAGCGTACGTACGGTCGTGCCGAAGCTGTAGCCATTAACGTGCCTGGTCTCGACGAGCAAGTCAATTCCGACTTGCGAGGATCCATTCTCTTCCAGCAGTGCTTCGATGGAGTCTGTCGTTCTCAGAAAGAAAGCGACACCGCCGTCAGCCACTGCGTTCTGGACTGAAATGATGTGGCCATTATTGGGGGACCAGTCTCCTGGAGGATCTCCCCACTGCCGGCGTCCCAGGTCCACGCGTACGGTGTTCTCTTCACTCCGCTCACCCCACCCCACCGTCGGGACGTCCTCCAGCACTTGATTTTCCATGCTACCGTCCAACCGCGTGACGTCAATTTCGTCTGAGGAGTGGGAGAAGTTGTGGACAGCTCGTCGCAAGAGACTTTGGGGAGGAGGGTGCAATGCAGAGACAAGATGCGGACCTCCCGACCTACCCGCGCACGAGGTTAAAACTTGACAGATTCTCCCGTCTCTCCGCTTCTAACTTGGCTCCGAACACGCCAAATGGTTTGTTATTATTATTTGACCCCCGTCACGTCGGCTCATATGTCATGCCGTGGCCGTTTAAGTCGTAATACCTCGCCGGTCCGTGGCCAAGGCCTTGCACGAGCCGGTAATCCCAACTCGCCCGCAGCAAGGCAGCCCGCCTCGCGTGTTTGAATTTCCTCAGCGACTACCACGACGGAGCAGTGCGGTCTTCCTATCTGGTCTTCCTGATCGCCCTGCCCCGATCGCCATCTTCCACCAGATTTACTGGCGATCTTGAATTCTTTCCCCGTAAGACTTTATGCAGTCTTCCGAATAATCAAGACGTCCTCCTCGCTGCTGTCGTCACCACCCACGCGCGCACACCACGACGTGACTTCATCCACCTCCGCACTATACCTTTCCCTTTCCCTGCACGTACTCCCGCCTACGCGACTCTCATGCGCTCGTCACAATCCCATCTTCCAGCACAACCATCGCCGCGTCGTCAAGAAGTCAGGCCCTGTCCCAATGGCCGCCTGGCTCCCGCCCGAGTCATTCTTATGACCAATTCTCCCGACGCCCCAGACACCCCGGCTGGATTTACTCTGGCCATTCGTATTGTGGATGATGGCTGTATGGTTTTCCGGGACGTCAGTGGTTATCGCACCTCGTCTGCTTTAGCTGCGACACTCATGATATTCCTTCTCAGTTTCACCTCCCAGCGAGCCAGGAAGAATATCTGGCAAGACCGTCGGACTCATTCACAATAATGTCCGACATTTTCGCCCACGACATGCAATGTCCTACAGCGTTATTAGGTCGCAAGCAGCGTGGCGCCCTCATCGAGTTCATGGAGATCTGGGACAATTGCCGACCTGAAGACATCGGGCGGCTTATCCGAATGGTCGCATTGCGCTCTTCCACCGACATGGGTAAGCCATGGCGCACGGACGATACCGCAAAGGTAGAAATGATATGCACCGTCACCCGTGTTTCCAAAACGGTCAGCGCAGCACATCCCTCAGTCGATTGCCGTGCGCAGTGCGTTAACTTGGCCTACACAGAGTGTTTGACTGTTCCTTTTTGCGCCAGTAACCCACGACATGAAGTTACCACATATGTTTACGCTCTGTTTGTATTCTGGGTTTACAGTGAGGGGTAGTCATACTCTTACGTTAATCAGCTTGTCGCCGTGATGTTAAACGCCAGACTCGGTCCGGGTCAATACCTTCGGCAGCTCTCTCTCGTCCAGTGGGAAACTGACATCGCGTCACTGTCAGTTGTGAGCGGCTACTTGCGGCTACTTGTGGCATGAGCCCTGCTCGTTCTCGCGCAGAACGCCCTCTCCCAATGTTGCCCATTAGACCAACTCGCGCGGGTCAAAAAGGATGACGTCGGGCGTGAGTGAAAGGAGGAATATGTAAATGTGAGGACTCGAACGACCGGACACAAGTTGGGCGCACAACCCAGAGTAGCGAGGCGTGCCAACCGTTAGACCGCCGGCATTACGTTGTCTGGGCTGCGCCTGGCACTGAAACACCGGGCCCGCACCCCGAGGTTCCCGGCAATGGCCGTGATCGATCAAGATAGGAGCACCTTCCAAGTTCCCTCTTCTCTCGCTCGACTCAAACATGACTCATGTCGGATCATCCTCCTCCTGTCCGCCTTCAACATCTCGCTTGGAAGCACTGCCAGGTCGTCGAGCGCCTCCTCACTCCTGCTCGTCCCACTTGTGTAAGTTCCATGTCGCTGATGTCCGCGTGTACCTCCGTCGCCGTGGCGGTTAAACGTTAAACCCCCACTGACTTCTGCCGCAGTACGCATCACACCATTCGCCACTGCACCCATGACAGTGTTCGTTTTTTATCGCAACTTCTTCCGCAGCACGCATGACACCGTTCGATTTTCATTGCCACTTCTCCGCACCGCTCCAGAAGCCCCCTCGAAAGGTATGTCGCACTACCCCATCACGTCGACTCACAACTCCCGTTATGTTCGCTGCAGTTATAGAATCCAGCGAATTCAGATGGTTTGCCGTGCGAGGTCTCTGTTCGCCGCTAACACGCCAGGCCGCACGGTGACTGTATTCAGTAAGCCTGCGAAGTCTTGGTTCAGCACTGACACGCGGCGCACCGAGATGCACCTCACCGCGTTCGTGGGTGCATCTCGCTCCACGTCGGACGTTTCCTAGAAAGAGTGACCATCATCTACCCTGACACCTCCGTGTTCGCCGCTCACACGAGGTTAATTGAAGATGCAGCAGCGCAATTCCATAGGTGCTGCTCAGTCCGACAAGCTTCAACCAGGCCGGAGGTCCGCTTATCTCCTCGGCTATACGACACTTTAAAGTTTTGAGCTGACGGTCAGTATGCAGCGTCGCTCAAACGACTACCTCCACCCATTCCCGGCCACCCCCATGCTCAAACCCAAGTACGTCAGCTCCGCTATCGCTGTCTGGCGAGAGGTCGTCAAGAACCCCTGCAAGGAATGCATCGCTGCCGGTGAAGAGCGAGCTAGGCAGTGTGAATGGCGCCCCGGAAACACTTACATGTGTGTTGACTGCCGACTGAACCACAAGAAAACGATCAATTGCTCGTGGGCTCGAGGTTAGTGCCTACACTTATTTTTGACATCCTCGTCCTTGATCGCTAACTGCCTAACAGAGATGGGTCGCCAAAAATACGGTGGGCGTCACAAGGTGGGCAGGGTGACGTCCATCGACTGGGGCAAGAAGGTCAAGGCCGACCAGAAGGCTCATCCGTATACCGTCAACGGACGCAACACCTGCACACACTGCGGCGGCTCTGGGAAAGTGGCCACGTCATCCCACACTCCCGGCACAAGCAATGCGATCACCTCCCGCACTCGCCGCACCAGGAAGTCGAAGCGGCGCGCCCATCAGTCGTCCTCGCAGGAAGATTCGGCCCAGTCCTCCTCCGATTCCTCCGAGTCTTCGGTGTACTCCGTGCACGACCAGTCGGGTGACGGAAACCCCGTGGCAGAGATCGACGAGGTCGCCAACGACGACGACGACGACGACATCTGGGAGGATGTGCAGGATGGCCAGGGCGCAGTCCCCGAGGACGCCGGTGTCAGCGACGGCGCTAACTCTCAGGACAACCTGCCGGGCGACGACGACGGTGGCGTCTCCCAGCCCGACGACCAATACCCTATCCACGAATTTCCCCTCACGCAGCGTCCCAAACAGCGCGAGTCGTCCGTAATATCGATTTCTTCTGCACCTGTGACACCCGTCAGTCGCCCCCGGTGAGTGTCCCATCTCCCCTTTGCGTGATTATCGACTAATATACCTTATATTAGCCTTGTCGACAACTCCCCCATCGACCTGTTGTATCTCGACGACGACATTCCGGTCCCGCAGGCATCTGGTCGAACTGTCAAGCGCTCCCGCAGCCCCGACGACGAAGACGATGCCTCTGCGCCGCCAGCCAAAGTCGCGAAGGAGGAGAGGACCTCGTCCCACGAGCACTCGGAGTAGGCACGGGTACCACGGGAATGGGTATAGAGTACACCGCATATGGCACGCATGCAATGTCGTCAGAGTAGTCAGTACTGTTTTGTAAGAATACGAATAGCAGCGATCATACCAGTCCTACTTTGTGTAGCAGTTTTGCGGCGTTCAGTACCACCCGGAATTACATGCATTGAGGCCGTCAAATCGCAGATATGCTCGCGTGTTGCCAGAAACGAGGTGCAAAAGTTCCGTGTATGGCTATTTCTGTATTGGAATCGCCCGGGTCCGCTCGGCGTCAAGGCGTACTAGAGACATTTCACCCCATTGCATGACCGAATAAGGACATCGGGTATCTGCATAACCGCCAATAATGGCAAGTCGCTTGGGCGCTCTTCTGCTGTTCGTCTGGCGCCTCCAGCTAACGCTTGCCTCCCGCTCTTTACACACTAAGCCCAGCGTTACGACTGAGCGATATGCGCGCGGAATTGCAACAGCACGCCTGTCTGACGAAATCGAAGCGGGGCAAAGCGAAGACATACGCCGCCGCCCATCCGTGTTTCGTCTGTGCAGATCGTGCTGCTGGGTCCAAGGGCTCTACTGGCTACTGCCAATTCCAAGGTAGATCAATAGCTGCGAATGGTCGTAGACCGTGTCATCTCTGATACCCATATTCTCAAACAGGATTTCGATTATTTCATTTCCAAGATGATGGCTCTGTCTCAATCAGCTTCTCCGAGTTTGTGGGTTCCGACGCGACATCCAAGAATTTGGTTTATCCCGGCGTCTTCCACGTCCCACCCACTCCTGATGATGTGCGACAGCTACAGGTAGGGTTTTGAATATCAACGGATCTGGTCAAATTTCTTATGTAAGCTTCCAACAGTTGAAGCTCGCCCCGTTGATGCATCCCATGTTGGGCCGACTTCAGGCTCATGAGTCTCGTCTGGGCATGATGCGGAAAGACGGGGACTGCCAGTACCGCATCAAATGCGGTGTGTTACGTTCAATGGCCGTTAGCCCATTGACTACTCACAATGTGTCAGATTCATGTGATGGACCAATCATTTTCGATTGCTTTTTATGCGCCCGTTGCGGTGCGGAAATATGCCATCGCTGTCATGACGATACACCACTGTCGTTCAACCCACCACCCGCCTGTGTCGCCATTTCAAAGGTGCGCGAGCGTTCCAGCGGATCATTGCTGAGTAGACTAAAGGATGTGCACCACAGGGGCATGAATATCGTCCACTATCTCGACTTCTGCCCGGAGAAGTCGATGCGGTTCTTGCCGAGGTCAATACGGCCATGCTAGATGCTCCCCGACCACTGCACCCCAACGCGCGCTGCGACGCTCTGCGGGCTTCGGCTGATGTTTGCAGATGGATCCCTGAGCTCTCCCCGGGGCAAGTTCCAATTTTTCGTATGCTCTGGGGGATGCAATACCCTGTGGTCGTGCACGGCATTCAGAAGAAGCTCCAGGGGAATTGGGCACCCCAGAGTTTTGCTCAGTCCTATGGGGACGAAGAAGCGCTGATGCTCCACAGCGCCTCACCCACTGCGCAAAAAGTCACGGTGAAGACCTTCTTTACAGAGTTTGTCCGGAGCCACGAAGAGAGGGGTGGTACCATAAAACTGAAAGTAGGCATATTTGCTTGCTCCCTACGGCTCTGTATTTGTTATAACTACGGCATAGGATTGGCCGCCCTCCGCATCTTTCGCGGACTTACTGAAGCCACTCTGCAAGGCTTTCTTCGACGCGGTCCCGATGGCCGACTACACGGGTCCAGATGGAATACTCAACTTGATCACGCATTACCCTGAGCCGCTACGATCTAGCGCAACGATGCCCGACGTCGGTATGTCTGAGCGATTCCTGACACTGGCTCTATTACTGATGTCTCCTAGGACCGAAATTGTATTCCTCAACACAAGATGTTGCCGGCGTTGGATCGACGAAGCTGCACCTCGATGTCACCAGTGCGGTCAATATACTAGTGCACACCTCTGGCGAGGGGGTACCGGGCGCTTTGTGGCATATCTTCCTGGCCGCGGACACGGACAAACTACGCGCATACCTACGTAGCAAATCCGACTCTGGAGATGACGAAGACCCCGTTCACGCCCAGGGTACATATCTCACCCCAGCCATGCTTGCCGAGCTAGGACAGCTCGGCGTCCGACCTTTCCAGTTTCAGCAAAATCTGCACGACGCCGTCTTCATTCCAGCGGGATGCGCGCACCAAGTAAGTTTGATGGATTTGTGCAATCTCGCATTTGCTCATGCTCGATCTCTTTTAAGGTCAGCAACACCTCCTCATGTATCAAGATCGCGTGCGACTTCTTGTGCACCGAAGGAGTGACTGCAAGCGCACAGGTCGCGGAGGAGCTGCGTGTAGCATCGCGGGAAGGCGTCTTGAGGCTGGACGCGTTGCTGTGGCATGCCTGGATTTCGCTCCGAGTCACCGCGACCGCACTCGAGGAAGCCGCCGCCGCCCTACAGGAGACGGAGGTTGAGCCGCCCTCGACTCGAAAGGAACGCAAAAATGAGAGGCAGCGCGACACTGATCGAGCACGACAGGATCGTGCCCGGCGTCGCAACTTGAAGGAACTTGAAAGCAATAATGGCTCGGATTCATCTGACCGCAGCCGCAGATGTCCGCATGACGCGTGTTCCCGATCTCAGAGGCCGTTTCGCTCTTTGGAAGCGGTTTTCAAACATCTGTGAGTATCAGTATTATTGCTCTGCTACCCGATGTATTCATATTTAACAGGTTCGATAGACACCAGGCGGTCGTGCCGCGCAGCGAGTGGGGGCGCTTCGAGCCACTGGATCCACCTCCTGTGGTAACTCTGATGCACCACACGCCGTACGCGCCCAGGCACCCCTTATGCACCAACGGCCGTACATTAGCGACTAATCTGACATAAGCGTCGGAGATTGTATTTGCCCTCCAAATGCGGTAAGAGGCCCCGGGAGAGGCTGCAGGGCCTGTTATCTCAATAGATAACAGGCGCTTTCTTATCATTTCAGCCATATCAGGCAGGCACTTACTAATCTAATCTACAGGGCGCTTTTTACGATCACACTTCGTCCAAATCAGGTAGGTGGCCCCAATCCTGGGGTGGACCACCATGCAGGGGTACCCCCACCTGCCTTAGCTCACTCTATTCTTATGCGATTAACTTAGTTCTTTTTGCAGTACGTTCGCATTCATTGGGCGCTCAGAACGCGCCACTTTAGACGGTGAACGGCTCAGTAGTAGTGCCAGTATCAAGAGAGCTAATATCATGTTATAGGAAACGCCGTTTCGCGCGTTGCGCTCCCGTTCTGTACCGCGTCGACACAGAAATAAACGCATTTTGAAGGTATGTACTATATCTCTCGGACGAGACCTTCCGCGCGCGATTTGGTGCAGATACGGTGGCGCTGCAGCGTATGCAGTGGGGGGAGGGCTGCATACTGCAGCTCCACCAAACCTCCACCAAATCGCGTCGTTCTTTTTGCGACTGGTGCTGATTGTAATGTGTAATCAGGGAGTTCCATCGGCGTGGGACCGCGCGCACTCAGGACCGCGCGACGGAGCAAGCTCTGCTCAGCCACACCCCCTTTCCCAGGATGATCACGCAACGGCCGCTGGGCGCATTGCAACATAAAGTACATTTCCTAAAATTCATTGAATGTACCTATCTGACGGTATGCTACACGTCGCGATCCGACCGCTGGTTGTTCCGGGGCAGGGTATACATCCTCCTGGTCCCCTGTCCCCTCTATAGCTGGATTCATCTATATCCCTTCGCTGAAGCAGCTATCTAATGCCTGTTTCCTGTTCATAGGCCACATTATAGCGTATATCTAGAGTTTCAATGTCTAATAGGATGTGTTTGTAGCATAGGACACAATATACACATATTCTGCACAGTTCTGGCAAAACCGCGTCTGCAGCCACGGGAAATGCGTCAATCACGGCGCTCCTTTTTGC
This sequence comes from Trametes versicolor FP-101664 SS1, assembly GCF_000271585.1. NCBI lineage: Eukaryota > Fungi > Basidiomycota > Agaricomycetes > Polyporales > Polyporaceae > Trametes > Trametes versicolor. The sequence goes on along the minus strand of NW_007360322.1, from coordinate 2,183,619 downwards.
GTTCGATAGCCGTACTGTACATGTATAGGCGTGCAGAATACCAGAGCGATCGGAAACAAAGTGATGCCATAGTGCGGTTTGTACCATGTCACATTAGATGGTCAATACCGCGGGCACATCATCGCCGAATAGCCTATTAAATGCATATTCTGATAGCGAATGCATAGCACTATCTACGTACAAAGTTTCATAAGGTTTGAGGATGAAACGAGCGAGCTATGTCCAAGACAGTGCTCCAGCACTCCTGCCACCCAGGCCGTCTTAAGACAGGACCCCGGCAAGCCCACCAAGAGCTCATATCCCAGGAACCCCGAAAACGGGCCCGAAGGGCCCGAAAGTTACATGATTTTTCTATCAAAACCCCCGAAAATCTGGGTCCTCGGGACGGGAGCTACATCTAGATATGCCCCGAATTTTGCGCTCAGCGAGGCAGGTCTCATCCCGCCAACCCCCGAAAATCAGGCGTTGAGCGGGCCGGCAGGGACCCCAAGTAGATGTGGTGGCCGAGGTCTGCCTGGAGCCGGGCGCGCGCCTTATCAAGCATGCCTACCAAACTCCTTGAACTACTTTAAATCACACTAGTGTCGCCACTCGAAACCCATTATAACCTTTACTAGTTCGAACGTTTAGTCCATCAAAACGTATAGAAGCGCTGCGATATCCTACTAGTATGGGAATACAACACTTGAACACTACTCTAGCCTGCCTTTCAAAGAGTCAAGTGTTCGCTGCTCGGCGACTCAAAACTCATTTTTCGTCACTACTGTCACCAACACTGATCCATTGCGCCCTTTCTATATGGATTCCCCACCCTCTCACCTGCTTCAAGCATTCTGTCTGCCTCCGGAGCTTCCTGTGTCCGCTCTCCTGCAATCCCCACATACCCCCAAACGACCAGGCAGTCGGAAGTTTGCCTTACCTCCGTTGGAATGGCTGTCTAAGGAGAAACCAACAATCTCCGAAATTTCTGCAGACGACTTTCTCCTCCCATCCCCGAACATTTGTCAGGCCCTGGAGTCCCTACTGCAGTCTCAGAAGAGCGATGTCCACTCAGTGCAGCACCCTACCAATGAACGGGTCTACTTGCCACTATGGGTCATTCCTCTCTGGAGAGCGGCCGATGAAATGCTCAAGATGCGGCAGTTCTGGCGCGAGCGGATGCTGTGGATTGAGAGAACAGCGAAGGCGGAGAACTGGAAGGCGGACTTACTTCATTCCACCCTGGAGTGTGTCCGACTAGCTCCGTGGACGGCAGGTCTCCTTCCCCTCCAGAGGGGAATGGTGACCGTGGCTCACCTTGCACGGGTCCTGCTCTCAGAGAAGTGGCTGGATGATGAAGTCATTGACTGTCTTGGTGATGTCTTCCACATGGACCTACTCGCGCAGGTCAGCGGCGAAGACACGAACAGTCGCACTCCTCTTGTCGCAACTGCACACCTCCGCACTTGTCTCTCGAATGAGCAGTCTGGTGTTTCTCGCTACTATGCGGAGAAGCTTGTCGCTGGCTCTGCTACCCGCCTTCTCATGCCGTGCAACATCAACGGGGTCCACTGGATACCGGTAGAGGTTGACACCGCCCGAGAGACCATCTGTCTTGGAGACTCAAAGCCGAAGGTGTCGCAGGCGCATATCCCATGTCTAGTGCGTGATGTACGCGCCTGGCTTGAACGCATACTCCCTGGACGTACATGGACCGTTCACATGACCGCTCTGGAGACCGGACTGCAACAGGATAGCTCATCCTGTGGTATCGCAACTGTCAACGCACTCGAGCGCCGCATCTTTCCGACTGCAACAAAATGGTCGCCCGCTGCTCCTGGGAAAGCACGAGCGCGGTACTTCTGCAGGTGCCTCCGAGCAGGACAGTTGATGGTATGCGCCGCCTTTGTCATCGATATAGCAACATTGATACACGTATACTCATGATGTCCCTTCAGGCGAGTACGAATGAACCTACGGGAGCCGGCGAGAGCATGCTGCAGCACCTTGTCTCTTTGGAGAAGGACACCATCCCCGCTACACCGAGTACAGGAGAGCGCCAGCAGGGGGCATCGACAGCAGGCCACGGGCGTGCTTCGCAGCCGGTCCTCGGTTCCGTGACCTCGTCCTCTGAGGACGGCGACTCAGACGACTCAGACGAGAGCTCGTCTGAATCTGAAGGTGCCGACAACAGCGATGACCTGGGCCTAGGCGGACTGCAGTCCCGCGACACTGGCACATTGCGGCCTGGGAAGTCCACGACAAAGCCGCTGTTTGCGACTTCAAGCATCCGTCCGAGTCTGAAGATCGCGCCACACGTTAGTCTCCATATATAGTGTCTATATTGCCTGAGAGAAGCTGATGCTCACCACACACAGTCTCGGAAGAAGGAAGACGAGCCGTCCTGGTTCAAGACAAGTAAGTTCCGCAAGTTCCAAGCAAAAGTCAGGGCGGACGATCGGAAGGCCGATTTCAGCTGGCACGACCCGCGAGTTGTCCACTGCTCCCGCTGTCTGAAGGCGGTGACCATGCGGACTTTGAACGACACCTTACGATGGAAGGAGCACCGTCGCGCGAACAAGTGTCGCAGCGCAAAAGGCGGTCAAGCCTTCATCACAAACTTCTTCCAAACTCGACAGTCAGTAGTTGCTGCTCAAAAGTCTGCTTCGAAGGCCAGCTCTTCTTCCGCCTGTCCCGGACTTGGCTTCTCCCAGGACCCTCGTATCCCCACATATCTCGCGCGCACTGCAGTCGAAACAGGGGGGGCACCTCGCCGAGAAGTTCTCAAGCTAGAAGTCATGCGTGACCACACACGGTCGCGTTCGCGAAACAAGCTCTCTCCGAAGCAATTGGCGACGCGCGTCATGGCCCAGGAGCGCGCGCAGGCGAAGTGGCTCAACCACCCAACGAACGGTGTTGTAACCTCGGCCCACTGTCACAAACGGGGGCAGCTTTCTCCATCCGGAGAGCTGCTACCATGCTCTCAGTGTCTCAAGCTCCTGCGCCTCAAGACGTTCCGGAATGCACTTCGCAAACCTGCCCCCGCGCCAGGGAGATCAAAGTACACGCCAAAAGCATACCGCAACCCGGTCACGGGAGAGACGTACCTACGACACTACGATGTCCAGGAGCTCATGGAGATGGTATGTGCTGTAATTACTAACAAAGCGTTAACGTGGTATTCTTGAGCATGAAAACTAACGTACTGATTGCATAGGACAAACACAAATTTCCATGGAAGGTGCTTGCTATACGGGGGGTCCAGGGGCGGTATGATGATCGACAGGCATTTCTCGGGATGCTGGAGACCATCATGCTGGCAGAAGAGCGCATCAGCAAAGGCAAGACCGTCTCCGGTATACGCTATGATGCAGGATTCGATGAGATCTGTAGCACAATGGCGCTTGTATCTCCACGAGCGTACGCCACATTTCGCGCCGAGTTTGGTGGGCGAAGTCCTCGGAGCATGCGGTAAGCCCATAACACCGATGCTTCAAAATGATTCACTAAGTAGCGAGCGCACCATTAGGATGATCCGCGCTCGACACGGCCAATTCAAGCCTGGCATAGACGACTCAAACTTCGATGCAGCAATGGATTGGGCCAAGGCGTTAGGGTGGGATGGGCCTTTCATCCTCGCCGCGGACGACACAAAGGTCACTGCCGCTCTTCGCTCGTTTCACGACGGAGACCAGTGGCGCCTTGGTGGTATACACGGAACAGTACACGTGTTCTCAAGCTACGAGGAGCTCATCGAGCTAGGACAAGTTGAACGGGGTCAACTCGCTGAGAAGGTATAGAATCTACATGCAGACTCGGATGTTGAGCCATTACTCACCTCAATTATCTATCTATGCTAGACACGGGCGTGGCATCTCATCATACCCGTAATTGGTGTGCCCCCGAAGCTGATAGCGACGATGCCCCTGAAGAACAGCGTCAGCAGATCCGAGCTACGTATGTGGCATGATGAAGTCGCAGAGAAGCTGGCCACTCGCGGACTGCACACCGTGTCGTACAACGTCGACGGCGTCGAGACCGAGAGAGGCCTCACACACGAACTGCAACAGGACGCCATCGACGCGGGCAGGTCACGTACATGGACGTACCAGCATCCGGTGGCAGGACAGCCTGCATTGCAACTCACAGCTCCCCTCCTCGAGAACGGTAAACCGTGTGTCATGTCTACGGACGGGAAGCATGCAAAGAAGAATGGACGCGGAAGTGCAACTGCCGGCACGCGGGCCCTCCCAATCGGACGTTACCTCGTGCACTTTGGATTGCTCAAGCAGGTCGCAGAGGGAAAGAACTCACCGCTCATGAAGTCCGACATCATTGGCGTGGACAAGCAAGACGACCGCGCGGCAGCGCGGCTCTTCTCCTCTGCCGTGATCGACTACACTTCTCGCATCCTCCCGGACGAGCTTGGTCTTGTCATCTACCTCTTCGTCATCGGGGAGATCGTCGACGCACAACAGAACCGGACACTCACACACTCAGAGCGCACCAAAATGCTCTGGCGCGGGCGGTTCTTCCTGGATGGATGGCGGCAGCACATCATTGATCATCCTTTCTATGCTCTTCATACGCACTTCATCACTCGTGAGCTCTACGACATCCTATCTATCTTCATCAACGCCATGCTTCTCCTGATAGTCACTCACCGAGACTATTTCCCCGATGCCCCGCTCCTCCACTGGCTGAACTCAACCGAGACATGCGAACACTTCTTCGGGTGTGCGCGGAAAATCCAGAAGGATTTCACATTCGTCGAGTGGCTTCTAATGATCCCGAAGATATCAGCACTCATGGCCGGTGAGCTTCGGAGCAAGCTGAAGGGCGCACAGGAGAAAGCTGCGGTGGCTCGCTTTGGCTACCATCACTCCTACTTCGACTCTCGCGGCGTGGACCTCGCAAACCTGGCAACATTCCCGTCAGACACCGAGATTGAACAGCTGATCAATGTTGCACATACCGAGGCCCAATCGTTGCTAGCGATTGTCGGGATCAACCTGTCCGCGCTTCCTGTCGTCGACCCGGAGGCCTTCGCAGAAGCACTAGCGGCGCTGTCTAACGACCCACTCGAGGACGCTCCCGCACCCCAAAACGCGCCCGCTGTGCGCCTCGAGCAATTGTTGCAGCACGACAAGGAAGAGTTCTTGAACGGAACGAATCGTCTAGCAAACGACGAGGCGTTAACCAATGCGGGAGTGAATGCGACTGCAACGGTGATTCATGATCATCTTAAGCTGTATGTAACTTCGTTATTTACATGTTGTTGTGATCGTTTACTCAACCTGTTTGATCCTGTCAGCGTCGACCTCAGCCAGGAGAGTCTCTTGGAGGACGACTCGTCCACTTACCGTGAACACATCCAAGGCGTGCTCAAAGCCATCCAGACAGAGCTCGCGGAGCGGAAGGCTCGGGAAGGCGCGACTACATCCGAACTCCCCAGCCCGCAGGACACACGTAGAGACGCAGCCGCATCGACCGCGCACGACGATCATGTGCAGCAGCCAAGAAGCGATACCGGGAGCTTGAAAGGCGATGAGAAACCTGCAAATGGTGAACAACGAGCGGGACACGTCACCTGACTGCTCGTCCCACTGGTGTTCGGCACAGCACGCTCCTTCAACTTCAAAACTCTGGTCAGTGAACGACAGCGCCACGAGACGAAGGAGACAACCAGTGCCGTGACGTACCGCTATAACAACGCCATCGCCATGGGTGTACTCGATTCGCTTCGGGAGCCAGAAGAAGTGGGGACTCAGACCGCGAGTACGCCGGTGTCGCGAGGGGACAGCACGAAGTTGAAGTCGGCGCTGGTCTCCCAGATAACACGGGTGATATCGGCGGAGAGGGCAGCCGGAACCGTAGGCGTCAAGGAAGATGGACGCGCTGAGGCATCGGGCGTCGAACGCAAGACACGCTGGGAAGGTGCGCCAGGGAAGAGGAAGAGGACGGGCGAGCAGGGGATGGGCGAGCAGGGGGTGGGCGAGAAGGAGGCGGAAGGTAAGTGACAGAGCATCTTCGAGCAGGCCAGGATTTGCTGACGGCTACCCTTCGACTGTTCAAGGCGCTACGCCGGCATCAGGGGGCTATGCGGCGCGACTGAGCGTGTATCGTGGAATGGAAGCGAAGATGCCGTATTCCCTGACTTCCGGTGGCATATCTCCCTTCCATCCGCTTCGGCACGGCTCCTGGGTTGTTGTGTGCCAGGCGGGCAAGCTCTATCTTGGTGAAGGTGAGTGAAGCCTACAAACAGCTACAGGGGGCCGCCATTTACCTGTAGTGCACCAAACAGCGATGGTATTGTACCTCAAGGGGGGTGGGGCCCGCCCTACACACAATTATGCCGAAACCTGCGAGGACATCAACAAACTCTCCCGCATGGTGGTGCTCATCTACTCGTTTATGGGCGACACCTTACTCTCGCCTCTCACGGTGTCTATTTTGGGGGCATCTGCCGCTCCGGACTCTCCGTCATTCCTGTACCTGCATCAGGAGAATCTCGTCACATCGCTCGACGCCCACTGCCCCAAGCCCATTGAGAGCAGGATGAGTGTTCAACCCGGCTTGTCCGTGCTTACCGTCAGTAACAGGCTCGTCGAGATGTTCCGCCACCTGGAAAGGCATTCGACGTCCCTCTGCAAAGCCGTGGATGGCGTATTCAAGGAGACAAGAAAGCGCAAGAAGCACGCGGAGACCGAGTCGGAGAAGTCGAGCTTGGAAAGTGGTAAACCGGCATCGGAGCGTTCAAGGGCGTAGTATAGATCTTTCGGAACTCGTGTCAGGCTAGCTAGGTGAACGCTATGGTATACGTAGGCGGTAATTTGACTAAAAATCTCGTTCTGTACACCGAACTGGATGTTACATGCCAGAAATCCCCGAATCCGGCGAAGCCGGGAGAAACTTATGTGAAAAACACCGAAAATCGCCGGATTTTGGACCCCCGAAAATGGCCCAAATGGGCTTCCAACCGGATATGAGCTCTTGGTGGGCTTGCCAGGGTCCTCTTAAGACGGTGTGGGCGGCTGTGCTGATATCTCTCTGTGCTTGCAGCTAGTGTTGCTGCAGGAGAGCACTGCAACACTCATTAGCTCGTATCTTTGCGACTTCTTCACCGAAAATTACGATCTTGGGCTCGGTGTGAAGGTATTCTCAGCGTGTTTCTAGCCTGGGTAAACATCGCGTTGTATCTACACAGCAAATGTGTGGAAATGAGCGATCTTTGTCCATACTGATAAGCCTGCAGCACGCTCACCTGGACGCCGATAAGGCTGAAATTTGGGCATCCTGTGCGGAGGGTACGCATACGCTTCTCCGCCAAAGCGATTGCAATTTGGGTACGATCCCGCCCTCTGGCGGCGTGTTAAACCTGCAGGTCAAAGAATCAGCCCAATTTTCGTTTTGTGCATCTTACCAAGGTCCTAGATCTATGTAGGCTCATAGGAGACGTTGTTCATATATCCCTGAGTGTGATCAAGCGGGTTTCTACAACATTGGAGGGCATAAATAAGCAGAGGGTGGGCATGTGAGGCAGGGGAAGGCCCACCTTGTCCCGGAACGACCAGCGGTCGGATTGCGACGTGTAATGCACCGTCAGGAAGGTGCATTCAACAGCTTTCCGACGATGTATTTCGCGTCGCGATACGCGGAGTGGCTGGCGCGCGATCGCCCGGGGAAAGGGGCTGTGGCTGAGCAGAATGCTGTCCTTCGCGCGGTCCTGCATGCGCGCGGTCCTCTGCGAATGATACGCCCTGGTTATAAACGTATATTAGAACCTGTCGCAAAAAGAACGAAGCGATTCGGTGGGGATCTGGTGGAGCTGCAGTATGCAGCCCTCCCCACACTGCATGAGCTGCAGCGCCGCCAGATCTTCACCAAATCACGCGCGAAGGGATTCGTCCGAAGGATATTGTGCGTACCTTCAAAACGCGTCTGTTTGCGTGTCGATGCGGTACGAAACGGGGGCAGAACGTGGAGAACTCCGTTCGCTATAGTAGAACATCTGTAAGCCCCATAGCACGAGCAAATGCCCACCGATTTGCGACGTAAGGGGCGCGTTCTGTTCGCCCTAGAAATGCGCACATACTCCAAAAAAAACGAAGTCAATCGGACGCATAATGAGTGAGCTAGAGGAGCCGGGGGTACCCCTGTATGGTGGTCCACCCCAGGATCAGGACCACCTACCTGATTTGGGCGAGGTGTAATCGAAAAAAGCGCCCTGAAGATTAGATCAGTAAGTGCCTGCCTAATGTGGCCAAAGAGATAAGAAAACACCTGTTATCTATTGAGATAACAGGCCCTGCAGCCTTTCCCGGGGCCAGTTACTGCATTTGGAGGGCAAATACAATCTCCGACGCTTATGTCAGATTAGTCGCTAACGTACGGCCGTTGGTGCATAAGGGGTGCCTGGGCGCGTACGGCGTGTGGTGCATCAGAGTTACGACAGCGGCTGCTGGATCAAGGTCAATTCAGAACGCTGTTTATCGAGGTCGTGCGGGAGGTGTCCCCTGACAAGGAGTCCTGATAGGGAGCTGCACAGTATCGGTACAGTTATCTGGGGCTATTGTCTCGGTCGTCGATGTATGCCAGATTCTTAAGCAGTAATGCATTCATGTCCCGTCAGTTGGCAGTGTCTGAGTGTTAACGAGCGTCGAACACCGGGATCTCAGATCTCATTGGTTGCTCGATCGCATTACTCATCATTTGTTTGCTCGTGTTTGGTGTCAACCTCCACCATTCACAGCCTCGTCCGTTTCTCCCTTCCTCTCACATAGTTCATGGCTTCAAGCTGTTCTGTCGTCAGGTCTCCTCCACCCGGCAGTGAAAGTCTGCTCGATCGACCCAGACGTCGGCGAGCATGACCGGAGCCCGCTGGCAGATCGATGCTGTTCACCTTGCCAGTCCATCAGCTACTCCTCTCTAGGCGCTGCGCTGGCACGCTTATCCCTCCCTGCTCAGGTTTCTCTCTCCATTATCCCAAAACCCTCTCCCCTCTTCTGTCTAAACATGCCTGCCCACTCTACAGCCTCAGCGTCGCCAGGATCAATTCACCTGCCCCGTCTTTCGGATTCGGATTACCTCAAACATCCTTACCCAAAAGCATCCGGCAGCCAAACCTCGGCGCCGACGGTGACGACCCTATCTGAGCCGACACACTGCCGCCTCTGATGCCTGGCGCAATCTCCAAGCTATGTGGCACCCGCACTCGGCCACTCCGCGCACCAGACCAAGTCCCACGCGCACCACCAGGAGCAGTGCGAGATAACCCGCCATCGCGCCCGGGAGGTATGCTGCCCCTGCCAACATGGAAAGCACCATGTCACCGCACGTGATAGGTCACCGCACGTGATAGGTCACCGCACGTGATAGGTCACAGGCAGCAGTTTCGAGCGCTAGTTCAGGTCGTGCGAGTTTCGACGTCCTCGACCTCCAACTCTCACCTGCCATCTGCACTCGCCACCTCCAGTCGCCATCACTGCTATCGATCCCGCTATGCCGATACCTCGTCGCTACTTCAAGGTGGGTATCACGTATGTGTACGTCTTAATGTCTACTGAACAACATTATGCGCAGATCTTGCAGGCGCTCACCGCCTCGGCCAAAAGTGGTCAGCCGACCGTCAGGTGGGACGAATTCCACGGAGTACGCCCAATCTTGGAAGTCCTCCAAGCCTAGCTCATGTCAATTTTCAGACTTTCAAGAACTACTTCGACTTTGAAGTGCGACGGGGGGCGAACGGCAAGCACACGTTCACCCCGCCTGTTGATGGTGCCAACGGCCGCTGGGGCTTCGGGAGCACCAAATTCCGGGCATATGAGGTCAGTTACTCGTAGCTTTGACATTACCTCACTGACTTGACGCCTTTAGCCGAACGACAAAGAATTTTCTCCGCGCGAGATGATGGAGTGAGTATAACATCGACACTCGCGGGCCGTACTAACCCGTCTCTTACTTGACAGCCTCAGGAAGACCTTGAAGGCGGCCTACGGCTGGGGCCCGGACACCTTCTCGCGTCGGTGAGAAGGGTAAGGTGAATGGTAGCATACTCTTTGTACTGGAACGCCGTGCTCGAAGTGATCCTGAGATACATGGTTGCATGTATATGCAGTGGGTAGTAGAATAGATAGCTTAACTAGTGACTGATGCAGCTCACGAGTCCAGGTTTTCAGGTTAGGACCTCGGTCATCACAACCCGTTGGTCCTAAACCGCGCGCCGACTCACGTCCCTCCTGGCCTCGCGCCGCCGTCTCGCGCGCACCGACATCCTCCAGCGTCCCCCCTAGCCTCGCGCTGCCGCCTCGCGCGCGCAACCCTTGCCCGCCCACTCGCGTCACTCCTGGCCCCGCGCCTCGCGCCTCGCACTCCGCCTCTCTCTCCTCGCACCCCGCCTTTCGCTTCCTATGCCTCGTCTCTACCTCCTCTCGCACCCCGCCTCTCGCGCCTCGCGTCTCGCGCCTCCCGCCTCGCAGCTGCTGTTGTAACTCTGATGCATCAAACTCCGGATACGTTCCGAACATGCGTTGCATCATAGTTAGGTTGTTAGGGTACTACTCTAACAGGCCCTGTTCTTCGCTTATTTGGGGTCTGAGTTTGAATCTACCTCCCTAATAAGGCAGGAAAGCGCAGATATGGCTGCAGGGCTGTTATCAACTGTAGATAACAGGCATTTTCTTATCTCATTGGCCTAATCAGGCAGGTACCTTAATCTCTTATCTCTATGGCGCTTTTTTGATCACTGCAGGCTTATCTCCCTGGCCAGATCAGGCATGTACTGTAATCTCTTATCTCTAGGGCGCTTTTTTGATCGCCACCTGTCCCAATTGGGTAGGCAGGTTAGATGGCAGGTAGGGGCACCAGGAGGGGTTGCTCCCTGGTGGCCTCTATAGCTCAGTTTTTATCTAATCAGCCTGCTTGTTTTTGTATTAGATAGATAGTGATAGGGAGAGTTGAAAGGGCCATTCCATAGATGACAAATACTA
>NW_007360322.1:2160353-2170538 GCF_000271585.1 Trametes versicolor FP-101664 SS1 | reverse complement strand
AATGTGGATAGCATATGGCAACTGCAACATATACTTTCGCATGAATTGAGGTAGAATTGGTCGCTACAAAACCTACTTACAGGGGCTCATTATGAGTATTAGTATAGAACATAATAATGAAAGGAGTGCATATAGAGCCCCAAAAGAACGTGTATTGGATGTGCCCTGTTGACATCTATATGATGCAGAAACAATGGAGGTATTCCAACCATAACTGAGCTATAGAGGCCACCAGGGAGCAACCCCTCCTGGTGCCCCTACCTGCCATCTAACCTGCCTACCCAATTGGGACAGGTGGCGATCAAAAAAGCGCCCTAGAGATAAGAGATTACAGTACATGCCTGATCTGGCCAGGGAGATAAGCCTGCAGTGATCAAAAAAGCGCCATAGAGATAAGAGATTAAGGTACCTGCCTGATTAGGCCAATGAGATAAGAAAATGCCTGTTATCTACAGTTGATAACAGCCCTGCAGCCATATCTGCGCTTTCCTGCCTTATTAGGGAGGTAGATTCAAACTCAGACCCCAAATAAGCGAAGAACAGGGCCTGTTAGAGTAGTACCCTAACAACCTAACTATGATGCAACGCATGTTCGGAACGTATCCGGGGTTTGATGCATCAGCGTTACAACAGTAGGTGCGCCTCGCACCCCGCCTCGCACCCCGCCTCTCGCGCCTCCCGCCTCGCACCCCGCCTCTCGCGCCTCGCGCCTCGCACCCCGCCTCTCGCGCCTCGCGCCTCGCACCCCGCCTCTCGCGCCTCGCGCCCCGCTCCCCACGCCCCACTCCTCACGCTTGGCATCCCCCTGGCTCTCCGCGCCTCGCGCACCACGCCTCGCGCACCACGCCTCGCGCACCACGCCTCGCGCTTCTGTCACCGCTTCCCGCCTCTCGTGCCCCGCCCCAAGCCATAGCGCGGGACAAGCACGCGACAAGCCACGGCACGCGACAGGTCACGGCACGCGACAGGCCACGGCACGTGACGAGTTACGGCACGCGACAGGTCACGGCATGTGACGGGTTACGGTGACGAGCGCTAGCGCTCGCCAGCCGTCCTCCGACGTCCTCGACCTTCAACTGCCACCTCCCACCATCTGCACCCACCTCTCTCACACATTACCACTGCCAGCAGCGCTATGACCATCCCACGTCGCTACTTCAAGGTCAGGCCCCACGTTTGCGTGCTTATCATCGACGACTAACGTTCGTTTTCCTCAGATCTTGCAGGCGCTCACAGCGTCGGCCGCTAGTGGCCAGCGAACGGTCCGCTGGGGAGAATTTCACGGCGTACGTGCCTTCCACGCGGTCCAGAAGCGATATTAACTCCATTTTCAGTTGTTCAAGACCTATTTTGAGTTCGATGTGCAGCGCGGCGGCAACAGAAAGCACGTCTTCACGCCGCCCATCGACGGCGCCAACGGCCGCTGGGCTTTCGGGCCCAAAAAATTCGTCGCTTACAAGGTATGTGATTCGTTCCATACACGTTATGATACCTAATTCGTTACTTCTAGCCGCAAGACAAGGAGTTCTCGCCGCAGGACATGGCTGAGTGAGTCACTGCCTTACGCTTGCGTTCATCGCTAACTACTTTCATTCGTCACAGCCTTAGGAAGACCCTGAAGGAAGCCTACGGCTGGGGCACCGAGACCTTCTCCCGCCGCTAGACTCAGCCGGTAATCCGTACCGTAGTATACTTTTGTATCGGTGTTGGTGTGCTTAGTCCATACAAATCGTGCTTCCTTTTAGTAGTGTGCAATCATTTACTAGTTACCTCGAATAACGTACATAGATCCAACCTGCAGTTTAGTCCACACTTCTCGTTCGCTTCTCGTTTCTCCTTTGCCCACCCTTCTTGTTTCTTTTTCTCTTTTCCTGCAATTATCCGCCTCGCGCTGTTCTAACACTTCTCTCCCCTCCTAGCGCACACCGCCTGACGCCTCGCGCCCTGGCCCGCCCGGCCTGTTACCTCCTGCCATGTGCTAGTTTCTCTCCCCTCGCGCAATATCCGCTACGCCCATCTCCGCGCCCACCTCGTGTCTCGCGCCCTCGCCGCGCCCCGCCTCTCGCTCCTCTCTCCTCGCTCTTCACTCCTCTCTCCTCGCTCTTCGCTCCTCTCTCCTCGCTCTTCGCTCCTCTCTCCTCGCTCTTCGCTCCTCTCTCCTCGCTCTTCGCTCCTCTCTCCTCGCTCTTCGCTCCTCTCTCCTCGCTCCTCGCTCTCGCTCTCGCGCCGCACCTCCCCTCCCCGCGCTTCGCGCACCGCGCAACCCGCGGCAGTCTCCCGACCTCAAGCCTTACGCCCGCCTCGCCTCGCCTCGCGACTTCCTCACACCTCGAGCCCTCCGTTATCCGCCTCCTATCTCGCGCCTTTCGCCTCGCCGCCCCGCGTTTTTGTCCACTGCTCGCACCTCCGTCGTCGCACCTCCGTATTCGTGCCTCAAACTACGCGCATCGGACCGTGGACTTTGCGCCCGGATTTTGCGCATCTCGCGTCTCGCATCTCGCGCTTGTCTTCCCTCCTCGGACTTGGTGCCTCCGTCTTCGCGCCTTGGACTTCGCAACTCGGCTTTCTCCTGTCTGGTGTCCCGTGTCTCGCACCCTGCGCGCGCCTTAGTCTACGATTTACGCCATGTATCAGCTCTTACCGCGCCTGTGAGCATCTTATTCACACAGTTATCAATATATATCTAGTTTGACAACTCCGAGTTCAAGATGTGTTCAAAATGATTTTGGGCGAACCATGATCTTATGCCCACGGTGCCGCCCACTCGCGTGTTTCCCAGCCTCGCGCCGCCGACGCTGTAGCCCGCCCACTCGCGTCTTTAGCATCGCGCTGCCGCCTGCGCGCGCCTGCATTCTAGGCCTGCACTGCCGGCGCCCGAGCTCTCCTACGCTCGTCTAGCAAACGCTGTGGCCGCGCGTTACGGATGTAGCTCGCGAGCACGCTGGCTTTCCTGGCCGCGAAAGAAGTGTAGAATATATATTTCCGTAGATAAACAAATACATGAAACATCTCGCTTTGCACGACCCACGCGACTGTAAGCTGGCCGGATATCGAGTATTGACCGAGGGAAAACTTTGGACGCTTGGAGGAGCACGCCTACGCAGTAAATCTACCAATGCACCGGCATTCAGTGCCAGCGCCTATCCGACGCTGCGCACCGAATGCGGATGTGACAGACACTGCGTGACCATGGTGACTGAGACCACGCCAGCTGTCGCCAACGTGCTGGCCTTCTTCCTCAGGCCTCTACCTGAGATGGCCACGACACAAGACCACCACCCGACTGTGTGTCGGGTGCTGTTCGGAACGACTATGAGTCGCCGAGCAGCTGGATAAGGACCGACCAAGGGGTCCTCTACCGAGCCAGGGCCCTCAACCCCAGGAAGACGGCGTCAAAGCAAATTGAACGAAGAGCAGACAATTGCAACCCAATGTGAAACCACGTCCCTGGGACGTAGTCTTGCCCGGCAGGAAGTGCGGCTGTTATGAACGGGCTATGCCTATCTTGTGCGCACGGGCGATCTGGTACAAGTGTGTTCGCCACTATGGGGGCACACGTTATAGGACTGGACTGGCGACTCGTATGCGCCGAGAGGCTCGGCGAGCGAGCCGCGCATCGAGGGCCATCGACCGTAACAAACCGGCGCGGGCCTCCACGAAGGACGGCTGCCAGAAATTCGTCCTAAGACCGAGACCGGCCACCGGGCGCATGTGTCGTGTTGGTGCCTTCGAAACTCTTCGTCGCTCGCCACGTCGACCAAACCTCTCTCTTTCTTTCCGCTCTTCTCAGACATGGCAGACGATCGAGTCAAGGATATCGTGGAGCGCTTCCTGCGAGGAGTGCGGTGGACTCGATACCTCTACGCCTGCAATAATCACAACCTCCACGTCGTGCGCCCGAGCTACGGTAGCACCACATGGACTCACGTGGGGAACCTGTACGAGATCGTGAGGCCCTTCATTATGACGACGCAGGAGTGTCCAGCTGACGACAGCACAGTGTTACGCCAAGCCAAAGTGTGATAATCACCAGCGGCCTCTCGACCGACAGATGTCGCTGGTCAACCGTCGGGCGATGTTGCAGGAAATCATCGACCTGCAACCAGGTCCATACGGGTCTGAAATCAAGCGAGCGGAAGCCATCCTCATGCGTGGCGTGCTCGAGGGTGAAATCGAAGCCGAAGTCCAGCGGGAGATCTTGTTGAAGCGGCGGGACGATGGGGATAGTAGCGACCTGGCGGGGGAAGGGGGAGGCCCAAGTAGCGAGTCGGACGGCGGTGGGAGAAGGCCCAGGGCCCAACCAGTGCAAGGGAGCTCGAGCGTCGCGATCTCCAGCGGTGCGTCCAGCCGTGCCTCCAGCCGTGCCTCCAGCGGTGCGTCCAGCGGTGCGTCCAGCGGTGCGTCCAACGGCGCCTCAAGCGGCCGTAGCGACGGGTCCGCTCGAGGTGCGGTAGGCAGGCCCACTAACCCGACCACGGAAGTGATTGTCTATGTCTACGTGCCGGTGAGTCAAAGAACTGGATTTTCTGAACAACGGGCTGATCGCCCAGCGCCATCTTAGGGTCGTCACCAGCCTCTGGTGATCGTGGCGAATGGCACACCGCGAAACAAGCTGATCGAGTTCACCTTCAGTCAACCGAAGGTGAACGACGCCCTTGGAATCAACGGGGCGAGCCGGCAGAAGCCGACGTACAAGTTCTGGACCAGATCGATCAGCGACTGGTCTGACTTCCCCAAAGCCCACCACCCCCTATTCCTCGCGCCCGGGGAGCGTGTTCTGTACCGCGACCTCTACGTGGAGAACACCCCGAACCTCGCCAACTACATCGCCCAACTCCTGCCTTGCGACCGCGAGCGTGCAGCCCGGCCTCTGCTGGCGCAACCGCCTGTCCCCGGCCTGCCCCCGCCCCCGGAGCCGATGAAAGGTGGACGCAGCGCTGTGTCGCGGGCGAACGAGCTTGAAGCGGGACCGATTGAGAGGGAGAGCTTCCCGACCATGCTGTCGGAGGCCGAGATGGAGGACATCGGGCGGGCGATGGAGGAGGCAGAGGCAAGTTCGGTGGCCAAGGGTAAAAAACGGGCGGCCGCGAGTAGGGATGGTGAGCGGAAACAGCGGCGCAAGACGGGAGGTGAGGGTGGGGTTATAGACCTGACGTTGGACGATGCGACAACGGCGCGGTCGGCGAAGAGATCGGGGCCGCTCATCGACCTGACGCTTGACGAGAAAGACAGCGGCGGTCCGTCGAAGAAGGGGAAATCGGGAGCATCGAGGTCTAAGGCATTGCCCGCCGATGCGGACGTGATAGAACTCTCGGACTGACGGGTGGACGGTTGCAATCGGGCGATGGGGTACGTATATACCTATGTTTGACGTATATGGTCAATCGTGCGAGTGAATATATCGTGCCACGGAAGGGTCATAGGTAATGAAAAGATGGGAGGGTCTTCGGGCGATAACGGAGGGCAGCCGGGAGGTACCTGGGGGTCCAACGGGCCAGCAGCACCGGCCAAGAAGCGCCCAAATTGCTAGCAACACACCATCAACGCGCGAGCCTCTCCTGCCTCTCACCGCTGCCCACCCTCTATCGATCGTACCCGGCCATCGAACGACCACCTTACAGCCTTTTGTCCTGCCGGCCATGTTCCGAACCCTGAGAAGACTGCCGGGCTCGGCGAAGAGAACGAAAGACTTTGATCTGCCATGCGCTAAAGACTCGGCTTACGAGGTACGGGCGGGCAGGATCGTGCACCTGACTGAGCAGACTCTCGAATTCGCGGATGACGCACCATCCCCCAAGCGGCGCCGTCAAGAGGAGGACACCCGAGACGAAGAGGTTCCCACCGTGAATGAACCAATGGAAGAACACGGGGAGGAAGTCACGGGGGGTTCGCCTGCGGAGCCAAAAGGGTGCGACCCCAAAAAGAAAGTGCGTCCGGGATGGCGATACAGTTCTAGGTTGGATCTGACTATTACAGGACAGTGGACACCATCGAGTCGAATGGACGAGTTCAAGCCCCACCTGGAGACGATATTATCAGACATGCTGTGGAAAGATCACGACGCACAAATCCCAGGTCCTTGCACCACAGCGGGGTGTGCGGAACAGGCCACCACACGATGTCGGGAATGTCGCGGAAAGGAGCCAATGTGCACTGCCTGGGCGGTACGTGGACACCGGAATTTACCCTTTCATTGGTTGGACGTCTGGAATGGCTCGTATTTCGACCGCCACGACCTCTCTGACTATGGATATGAGCTATTCCTGGGGCATAACGGAAGTCCATGCCCGAACATAGACTATCGGGACAACGCAACCCGCTTGGTTGTGGTGCACGACAACGGCATTCACAACTGTCAGCTGCGCTACTGCTTCTGCGGCGGAGGAATGATGAAGCTATCGCAATTGATCAGAGCCGATCTATTCCCTGCCTCATTGGCGCGAATCGAGACAGCGTTCACGTGCGAAGTGCTGGAACGGTTCCATCTGGACTACGACATATCTAAGCGGAGCTCGCAAGACTTTGTGCGAGTCCTGAGTCAGCTCAGCGCTCGAGACGCGATTACAGGGGAGGTGAAGGTGAGCTTTTACTATAAACATGAGACCATCCGAGAGTTGCTGATCGTCGTGCCAGGACCGTTATCGCGGCTTCATGTTCGCGGCGAGGATATACAGGTATCTGACGATGGTCAAGCGATCTGGGCGCAAACATGGCGTGGTGGTGCCGGGAAGAAGGGCGGAAGACATCACGGTGCCGTGCTTCACATGCCCGATACCGAACTTCAACTTGCCAGATGGGTGGAAGGACACGCCAGAGGAGTTGCGGTGAGTGGCACGCAGCGAGACATCGACCAAGACTGACAGCGGCCAGGTACCTATACCGCATAATCTTTTGCGCCGACGGAAACTACAGCCTCCAGAAGAAGACGAAGCAGGGGGACCCCAACGACATCGCACTAAGTACAGGACAAGGTTTCTTCATTCCGCACAGCAAGATGTACGCTGATCTGGACAAAAAGTACCACAAGAAAGGGAAGGGGAAACGCGAAGAGGAGGATGCGAAGGGCGAGAAAGGGAAAGGGAAAGGGACACAGGAGGATGTGAACGGCGATATTGTGAGTACTTTATTACTCAGAAGGTCGGGGATGTTTTAACTGATTGAGCACAGCCGATAACGTGCGACGCCTTCAAAGTGGTACGATCTCAGCGAACGGGGAAGTTCAAACACGTCGACGTGAGCGGAGTGTTGTCGTACTCCTGCGATCATATGCATTTTAGACCAGGCGCGACTGTGGATCTGCAGACGACGGAAACGTAAGGGATTGCTCAATGCGCTTGTCCATTGTGAGCGCTGACCGGCTTCGCAGGTGGGTGCACGGAGACTTCGGTCTCAATGGAGCTCTGGACGGCACCGAGGAGTTGGAGGAGCGAGCGATGTCGTACGACGTCGTCTGTAGCTACATATGCCACATCATCAAGAGATTCAAGACGTCACATCCGAAACACGTCGAGAGCATCCGGAAGCTCAAGATGCTGCTTCCGAAGCTGCACATGCACGCACACAAGGAGCTCTGTCAGGTGGTCTATGCGTTCTGCTATGCGCGAGGCTTCGGCCTGGCCCATGGGGAAGGCGTCGAGACGCCATGGGCGGAACTGAACGCTGCTGGTCTGTCCACCCGCGAGATGACTGCCGGTGCGCGACACGATGCGTTGGAGTCTCTGTTCAACTATTGGAACTGGCGGAAGACACAGCAAATGGGTGAGTATATCGCCGTGACAGCATCTGCATATGCAGCTAACTAACTGACCAGGTAAATTCCTCGCGCGCAAGCTCGAAGAGGCCTACAAGGCGCAGCGCAAGACAACGAGGTTTTTTGCGAACCTCACCGTGCATGCAGGACCGGCAAAGGTGGAGTCGTGGCTTCAGATCAAGGTGGACGACGATGCACCGACACCGACTACGTTTCGCAAAAAGACCAAAGAGTACGCGAAAAGCGTCTACCTCTTGAACCGAGCGGAGCGTACGTCGCTAGGACGCAAGGGCATGTGTGTGGCGACTGACATTGATCCTGTAGTTCCGAGCGTTGAGAAGGCACTGGATGAGCTAATGAATCCCACCAATCACGGTACCCAGCAGACGAAGGCGGCGGCGCGAATGCGTGGGCGAGCGGCCCTGTTTGTCAAGACCGGAATCGAATTGGACTTAGAGCAGTAAGTGGAACCGGATTGTGCGGACCGTATGTTAACGACATTGCGTAGGAAGCATCTGCGTTACATCCGTGATCAACGGGCGACGAAGGGCGAGATTCTGGACGACGGTCTGGAGGTCAGCATCACCGTAGAGTCTTTTCGCGACAAGCTGGGCAAATGGCGCGTGGCACAAACCAAGCTGATGCCCAATTGGGAGGAGCTGATAGCGCCAGACGGGGAATCGGCCGACGACGACGATGAAGAGGACGAGGAAAGGGAGCTCTCGAGCGTTTTAGGCCTGCCGTCCGATATCGAGGAGTGCGATCGCGCCGAGTATGAACTAAACAAGGTGGCGGATCACGAGCTGACGATCAGGGTCGGGTTGGCGTTCGACCAGCTGGACGGGGTACGGCTCGCAGTGCAGTATAGAGCTGCGCACCTGGAACACAAGAAGAAGAACGTGCGCGGGAAGAAGGCCAACGCGCAAGCCGAGATAGAAATTTCCCGGGCCGAGAAAAGGGCCCGCCTGCTTGGCTCGAGGTACAACGAAAACTTCTCGAGAATCGCGGCCCTACGGGGTACGAAGTACAAACGCGCCGAGGACACGACGCCGGGCAAATGGCTGCAAGCTATCAACCTCGATAAGGACCTCGCGATCTCCAGCATGGCGACACCACGTAGTCTGGGGGAGAGCACCCGGGTAGGCTCGTGGATATGGTCAGTTGGAGACCCTCCGGCGTCCTCCTCGGCGGCGACGACGAGAAGCGGCCAAGCCAAGGTTAACGCAGATAAGATATCTTTCGAGAGCGGTGCGCATGCCTTTACCCATTGTGTTTAATGTACGCTGAGGGGCTTGACCACAGCTGACATGGTGCAGTGGTTTCGGGCGAAGGCCGGGAAAGAGCGTGCCGACGAAGCCGTAAACAAGATATGTGCAGAGTTCCGCCGTACAGCGATGGCGTACGGCCAATACTCGGAAATGTGGCAGCATGGGGCCTCGAGCGCCACAGGAGGGGAGAGAGCCTACGCTCTGAAGACGGCGGCCATGTGGGCGCGAATGCAGCGGCAATGCACGGAGGAGTACGACGGGGCGCGTAGAGAGGGTGTGCCTCCGGACCGCTTGGATCACACGCGGGTGAGTGTCCATGCCCAGGTGTACGATGTTTGCTGATGCACGACGACTGGCGCAGCCAATTAGACCGTATGTAGAATTGCTCCTCGATGACCCAGTGCCATACGACAAGGTCCTGCGGAAAGTGGACCGGACCCTCGGTGCGGAATTTTGCAATCCACGTGTCAATGCATTCGGGAATGATCTGACTGTTTTGGGTTACGCAGATCGGAGTACACAGTGACATATGGACGCAAACACACGACAATACGCTTGCATAGCATTGTCAAGTGTCTGTTTGTGGTATCTAGATGAGGATGTCTATCTAGATGAGGATGTTGCCGAAGGATATTCAAGACAGGGTACTGATAATATTCATACACAGATTGCTACGCTTATCGTATTGTACATGTAGTTCTATCATACAGATCGTCTGCGGAGAGTGGTACATGGGAGTGATTCACGGGGGGAGGCTACGCTGGAGGGGCCCTAGAAGGCCGTGCTGTGGGAGGAGTGCGCGGTCCCGCGGGCCGTATGCGCGGGTCCGCCAGCTGCCGGGACATCGGGGTCGTCCCGGCAGCTGTCCTGGAGGACGAGGAGGGCGGGAGGATGGGGGCGGGCGGCGCCGAGACGCCGAGCGCGGCCGCGGGAGGCAGCCGCCGTCCTGAGGGAGGTGCGCGCGGTCCCGCGGGCCGTATGCGCGGGTCCGCCAGCTGCCGGGACATCGGGGTCGTCCCGGCAGCTGTTCTGGAGGGCGAGGAGGGCGAGGTGGCCGAGGAGGGCGGCGGGAGGGAGGAGGGCGGTGGGTGCGCGCTGGCGCGGGAATAGGCGCCCACCGCGGCCGCGGGAGGCTCCTCACGTCCTGGGGACGCTTGAGCGGTCCCC